>NC_047037.1:121335091-121557591 GCF_011762595.2 Tursiops truncatus
TGCCAGCTCTAGGGAGCTTCTTTCAACTCTTTGAACATGTCATTTTCCCCTCTAGTCCAGGCCTATGTAGTTCCCATTTCCTTCCTAACTTTCCTCCTATTTGCTTGGCCAGGGCTGACTTCATGGATATGTGACATGTACAGTTGCACAGAGCCCAACACTCAGCAGGGCCCTGCATTGGGTTTAAAGTGCTGCTGTGGTTGTCTTAAAATTCATAGTAACTTTTGAACAAAAGACCTCACATTTCAGTTTTCAGTGGGCCCTGCAAATTATGCAGCCAATCTGCTGCCTTACTTATCCTTCAGGACCCTGTTCAGGCAGAAATATCTGCAAGTAATTGTTCCTCACCTCTGTAGACTGTACTAGGTGTTCTTCCTTAATTTCATCTATGTCAGATGAAATTTATGATTTTCCTCTAAGCCTTTTAACCTTTGAGACTAAAGGCTTTGCCTTTCTTATCCATCTTTCTGTCCTCAGAACCCAGCATAGTGCTGGTCACATAGCTATGGTACAGTATGTAACTCAGCCACATAGTTATGGCCCAGGTAGTGAGCCATATGGCAAAAGGAATTCAGAATATGAACTCCAGGGCCGGACAGCCTGGGCATCCCACTGTTATCACTTATAAGCTGTGTGGGACCTGGGCAAGTTATCTAATGTTTCTGTGCCTCATTTTGCTCATCTTTAAAATGGGGATGATATTAGTCCCAATCTCATAGCACTATTAAGAGGATCATAGCAGTATTATGAACTAATAAATGTAAAATATTTAGTATGTATCTAACTATCACCTATTGTATGTGTTAGCAGTTATTCATTCCTATATTCAATTCCTATTTGTTGAATAAATTACTGACTGTATGTGCAAAGAGAAGAAAAGGGCCCTAGAGCCAGTGAAGAAACTACAAAAGTTAAGAAATTTTATTGGACATATTACTCTTTGTTTCATCAATTTACATTGCTAGGAGGAATGGTGATTGTACAAAAGTTTATTTCATGACATCAAAATAGGAGTACACTTAGGAAGGTGGGATCAAGCCCAGAGGAAAAAGACTTTAAAACTAAGAGTAAATGTAGAAATCTTAAAAGAGCAAGACAATCTTTCTGCTTAAATTTCTTTGCAGAAATTAGTGAATGTAATGAAACTTTATCATGATTTTGAGAAGTCAGTTTGGGTAAATTAATGCCAATAATGTTTGGAAAGAGTCTGTTTTCTTTTTTTATACATTTAGCAGTTATGCCTTGCTGCTACTGCTATGTATTTGAAGCTGTTTAATTTGCATTCAATAGAGATTTAATGCCATTGAAAATAATTCAAACATAATATATAATAAAAAAGAATCGCTCCCCCAAAACTGCATATCATACAATGAGAAAAAAATAACATTTAGTCAAAGGGTAAAATTTGTTGTGTGTCTGCATGTGTCTTGGGTCCTGCATGTGTTCTCTATCAGCCTGCCCAATGTCAGGAGAGCCCACGTTCTCACAGTCTCTTCTCTGCACCTACTGGGTTCTCTCAGTTCTCTCATAAGCCTTCTGGTGGCATATGCCCAGAATTCTCTGTACAACACTACCCCTCTTTCACCATTTCCAGATCCCAATCCACACTTCGGTTTAACAAGGAACATACCTCTGACTCTAACCCACCCCTCCATTAACACCCCCAAAATGAAACTGTGGTGTTCCCACATTGTATTTTTTTTAACATTTTTATTTTTTTTAACATTTTTTTTAACATTTTTATTGGGGTATAATTGCTTTACAATGGTGTGTTAGTTTCTGCTTTATAACAAAGTGAATCAGTTATACATATATATATGTTCCCATATCTCTTCCCTCTTGCATCTCCCTCCCTCCCACCCTCCCTATCCCACCCCTCCAGGCGGTCACAAAGCACCCAGCTGATCTCCCTGTGCCATGCGGCTGCTTCCCACTAGCTATCTACCTTACGTTTGTTAGTGTATATATGTTCATGACTCTCTCTCGCCCTGTCACAGCTCACCCTTCCCCCTCCCCATATCCTCAAGTCCGTTTTCCAGTAGGTCTGTGTCTTTACTCCTGTCTTACCCCTAGGTTCTTCATGACATTGTTTTTTCTTAAATTCCATATATATGTGTTAGCATACAGTATTTGTCTTTTTCTTTCTGACTTACTTCACTCTGTATGACAGACTCTAGGTCTATCCACCTCATTACAAATAGCTCAATTTCATTTCTTTTTATGGCTGAGTAATATTCCATTGTATACATGTGCCACATCTTCTTTATCCATTCATCCGATGATGGACACTTAGGTTGTTTCCATCTCCGGGCTATTGTAAATAGAGCTGCAATGAACATTTTGGTACATGACTCTTTTTGAATTTTGGTTTTCTCAGGGTACATGCCCAGTAGTGAGATTGCTGGGTCATATGTAGGTCTATTTGTAGTTTTTTAAGGAACCTCCATACTGTTCTCCATAGTGGCTGAACCAATTCACATTCCCACCAGCAGTGCAAGATTGTTCCCTTTTCTCCACACCCTCTCCAGCATTTATTGTTTCTAGATTTTTTGATGATGACCATTCTGACTGGTGTGAGATGATATCTCATTGTAGTTTTGATTTGCATTTCTCTAATGATTAATGATGTTGAGCATTCTTTCATGTGTTTGTTGGCAGTCTGTATATCTTCTTTGGAGAAATGTCTATTTAGGTCTTCTGCCCGTTTTTGTATTGGGTTGTTTGTTTTTTGTTATTGAACTGCATGAGCTGCTTGTACATTTTGGAGATTAATCCTTTGTGAGTTGCTTCATTTGCAAATATTTTATCCCATTGTGAGGGTTGTCTTTTGGTCTTGTTTATGGTTTCCTTTGCTGTATAAAAGCTTTGAAGTTTCATTAGGTCCCATTTGTTTATTTTTGGTTTTATTTCCATTACTCTAGGAGGTGGGTCAGAAAGGATCTTGCTGTGATTTATGTCATAGAGTGTTCTGCCTATGTTTTCTCTAAGAGTTTGATGGTTTCTGGCCTTACATTTAGGTCTTTAATCCATTTTGAGCTTATTTTTGTGTATGGTGTTAGGGAGTGATCTAATCTCATACTTTTACATGTATCTGTCCAATTTTCCCAGCACCACTTATTGAAGAGGCTGTCCTTTCTCCACTGTACATTCCTGCCACCTTTATCAAAGATAAGGTGTCCATATGTGTGTGGGTTTATCTCTGGGCTTTCCATCCTGTTCCATCCTACATTGTATTTTTGAGTTTATTTGTATTATATCTTAGAAGTAATATCTGTCTTCTTGGTTAATCTTAAATTCCATGAAGAGCGGAAGTTATTGTATTTTGCTCAGCTTATATCCCCAGCGCCTGGATGCTTATTGTGAAACAAGTGCACATATACAGAAAAAAATGTTGAGTAACTAAGTGACATGATCCACAATTTTCTCAAAAGGCCAAAGGGTTAATGACTCTAAAAAGGTTCAAAGACAAGAGTGTGAGGAAGAAGAAAGAAAGGAATACTGTCCAACTCAGATGTGTTGTGCACTACAATTGGATCCCAAATTTGACAGTAAATGTCTAGTCAGGTAAAGCCACAAAAAATAAACAGGACACATTATATAAATTCAAATGCCCAACAGTTAAAATTTACAACAAAATATTTATTTTTGAACTAAACTGAAGATGGTAGTTATCACATAGATATTTGATTAAGGGATTATTGAAAGGACGATAAACTCTATAAATAATTATTTTATCAAAATATTGAAATACTATTCAAGCAGTTCTTAAGCTGACCTTCCAGAAAGGCAAAAGATATAATATCAAGTTAAATTTCAGAGAGTCCTTCTGTAAAGGACTGGAATAATAATGTACAGTCAGACACTTTCTAATCATGTTAGTGCAGTGATAGAATCTGAAAATACTAGACGGAGAACTAATATGCCCATTAACCTGTCTCAATCAAATATCAGATGTCTTAAATGAATCTTCAGTAGGTAGTGAATCAAAGCCAAGATATAATGAATTTTCTTTCAGATATGTGTAATGCCTTTTTGTAGCACAAAGAGAAAGATGTCCTTTGGAATGTCAGAAATGAGGAGAAATGACTTTGGTTTTCTAGTCAATGCATATTGTGCATTATTACAAAGCCAATGCCAACTGTGAAAATGACTTACAATTTCTCAATGAATCACACACATTCCAGAAGAAATTCTATTCTTCCGGAATTTCTATTAATTTTAGATATATTATTAAAAACTTTTAAATAAAACCATTTTTACTGATAGCATGTTAACTTTACACACATGGATAGTTTTCCACAAGTCAAAAACCGTATCATAATAACAAAAGTACCTGTTGATTTTTAAGGTGGGTAAATTTACTTTTTAATGTGCAAAAGAACAATATTTTCCCTAATGAAAGAAGGAACAATTTGCTTCGCATCATTATTAATGTATCTTGCCACATTCTAATTAAGGTATTAAATGTCACGTTTTTAATCCATAGTAAAGTATAGCTGAAGGATTACATTTCCTTTATTCAATTATATGTACATTTCACTATATCTTAATTTGCTTTATAAAAATTTTAGAATGTAATGATTCTGTCCTAGGTACTAGTCCGGGTGACTTTCACACAAAGTACCATAAAAATATTCTCGCATTTGTACAACTATAATATCAAACTGCAGGATAAAATCTGAAGTTCCAGTAAGACTAGAAAAAGCAATGTGTCCCAAGAAAAGCACAGGGACATTATATCTGTATGTATAGTAGTCAACCAGGGATTATTTTGACTATAAATTGATATCTGGCCAAGAAATTGAAAGAATGATGGTAGAATACTGCCACGTAAATATGGAAGAGAGAAAGGAGGAAAGATTTGAGAAAGATGTGTGAAGGCTGCTTAGAAAGCACAGGACATTCATGACAATACAAATAATTCACATTAAATGGAATCCAAATTAACAATATCCAAATTGTAAACTGTGCTTAAACAGAAAGGTAATACCATATGGAAATCCGTAAACATCAGGCTAATGGATTGGGGTTTTACTTGGGAGGCAATACAATGTTATTTGTAATTATAGAGTATGAGGTCCAGGGATGTGAAACCTTCATAAAGTTGTTATGAGAAATAAAAGTTTGCTTTAAAAAAAAAAGACTTATTCTTAGTTACACAAGAAATAATTTCTGCAGCTGGAATGATTTTTTGCTAAGAGAAACATAGGAAATAACATAATGTTGAAGGCTTTTGCAGAGTCAGGGAGTCTTTTTTGGTCACATTCAGCCTGAATGTGATTGTTCTCTCTGAAATCCAGAGACGCCTGTCAATATCCTTCCAACTTAACAGCACAACTAAAACTGTAAATGGAGAGGCAGAGAGCAGATAGGTCTATGGAAACACAGTTGCTGAAAATTGGAAATCATAATGTCGAGAAAGATGATAAACTGAGATTTATCATTATTCAGAATATAAATAGATGAATAAATGTTCAGCAACTGATCCAAGACTGAGGACATGGTATAGCATGGGGCATGGGAAAGAATTAGTATCATTCATAGAAAGACAACTGGGAGAGGGCAGGTGATGCTGGGTAAGGCGTGATGTATTCATCTGCACATGCTAGTTTGAGATATACATCAAATGGACTTGCCCTGCATATGATATATCTAGTTATGTAGCTCCAGGGAAAGAAGGACCCTGGGTGGAGAAAGCGTGACTAGAGATCATCAGTGTAGATGTGGGCAGGGATAAGAGTGCCTAAGTGGATTGTATTGACTGAAAAGACACTAGAGTCCAGAACAGAATACAGAGGTCCCGAGGAAGAAAGGAGGCTGTAACCAAAACCAAACCCAAGGAAACTACAACCAAAACTGGGAGAAAAATCAGGATCATGTGAGTGTCTTGAAAGCCAAGGGAAGTCGGCACACAAGAAAGGAAGGATATAGTTCAATAGGATTTAATGATGAACAGAGTTGCAGTGAGATAAGGACCAAAGAATACCTATTTAGTTATGGAACAGCAGTTAGTTACCTTGTATAACAATTGTCCATTTTGCTTTTGGGTTTATTCATTCTGATTTTTAACTTCTGTGGATTCTTACATTTTGCTTTCTTTCAATTAAGTAAATGGGTTTGGCAACTGAACTTCTTCAAAATTGGCAGAAGAGAATGTCCTTCTGCTTGAAAACTTCACTTTACTATTTCTTTAGCAATACTTGGGAGGTGGGGAACATATTTTTGACATAGAAATCTTGATCTAAGTTGCATAATACATCCCTAATATGCTTTTGTTTATTTCTTTGTTTTTGAAGACCATTTTCCAGATAGTGAATTATGAGTGAGTGATAGGATTGTATAATGATTGCATTCCTATATAAAATTAAAAAGCAAAAAAAAGTAACCATATTGTGCCCCAATCAACATGTTTGAAAAAGAGCTTTAAGATAGTCTTTTAATATTAATAAAGGAAAATAGTTAAACATAATTTTAATAATGCAAAGTACACACATGCATTGAAATTTGTTCAAATCTGTCATATAGAAAATTAAACAACCATTATACTGTTTATAGTAACATACATATTTCAATTGAATGTATGATATACAATATTTTGTTGAACACTAAAACCTCAACTATTAAAAAGAATCAATTCAATAATGGTAGAGCAGATGTTTCCAATGAGTTATAAAGTGCTAAAAGTTCACTATATTTCTTGATAGTACAGAGTAAAATTCAATGAATAAACTATTCTTGTTTTAAATATGTGTGCTATAAAGGTATTTGATTTAAGAAAATTCTATAATTATGTTGCACACAATAATTCTTATTTGAAATATAATCTATATGTTATTGGATTATAAGCAATTCCTTGATTTGAGTCATATTTGTGGAGTTAAGTGATTAATAATTTCCATATTGTTTCCAATGACTTCCTAAGAATGCTGTGTTTTTAATAGTGTATCTATGATGCATATGGTACCAATTATGCTTATGAGCAATGCTGTTGCATTCATTCAAAAATGAAAACTATAAATTCCTCTTAAAGTCTTTAATTGTCATACATCTTGATACATTCTCCTTATTTAGTGAAATAGAAAACTAAAATACAGCAGGAATATCATTTTCACTGGTAGGTTTTAGCCAGAATTGAATAGGCATTATTGTCATTTTGCTATGTTTGTAAAGAACACAATTGAAAGACAACAAAATCCTTCCGAGAAGAACATACTAGCTTTATAAAAAGCAAAAAGCATAATAAATAAAAGAGGTTGATATAACTTATGTTTAAGTTTTTACTACTTACAAGTCAGTGTTCCTGTAAGCAAGTGGGCTGGTAAAATGGATTAGCTAAAAATAGTAAAGTATAAATAAACACTGCTTTTTTGAAATAAAAAATGAATACAGGTAAGAGTTTATTTTCATTTATTGTGTCTATGATAAATGCAATATGTTTCATCATCATTTTACACAAAATACGCATAAAATCTTTATTTTTCCTGAATCAATGTAAACAGAGCCCAGATGGACGTATCGAAGTCAGAGGGCAGCACAGAAGCTCATCACTGCATATTAAAGATGTGAAGTTGTCAGATTCAGGGAGATATGACTGTGAAGCTGCAAGTAGAATCGGAGGGCACCAGAAAAGCATGTACCTTGATATTGAATGTAAGTTATTTTCATTTTGTATGTTTATTAAAACAACTTTTCTGCTTTGAAAAACATGTATTTTTGTGGGAAAATCAAAATACAGTAGTTCATTTTGTAGTATGTAATGCATAACTTTAGAAGGAATGCAGCCAAAGTCAGTTATTAGAGACATCTAGTGGCGGTTATGGGAGATTTCACAGTGCTATATGTTTAATGGTCTTAATGTTGCTTATCCTGAAAATTGTGGCCTTTTATTACACAGCGTTTAACCCAAAACACAATGTAAACTGAATTATATTAGTTATAAGTAATTGATCAACATCACCTTAGATTTTTATCTGTTTATTCCTAATATTAATGGTCCTGTGTTTCACATATGTAGTGAGAATTTCATTTCTCATTTCAAGTTGTTTTGTTGAATTATTTTACATCCTCATAAGTTATTGTATAGTATTTAAAATACAGTACTTAGGATACTCTATTTTTCAAGGGCTGATTGCTAACAAACTATAAGTTGTTTTTTTGATCACAGATGCACTCCTCCTTTGCTGTTAAAGTCTTGCATATTGGTTTATTCAGCTTTTTCTGGAATTTCTCTCTAAGTAGCATTTTAACTGCATGCCACAAATAGTGATATGTTGTCTTTCTCTTGGCTTTCAGTTGAAAATATTTTCTACATTTCTTTGTGATTTCATCACTGGTCAATAGTTATTTATGAAGATATGTTTAGCTTCCAGATATTTATTGTTTTCATAGATATTTTGCTGTTACTTATTTCTAATTTAATACAGTTGTGCTTAGAAAATACATTCTATATGATTTTGATGTTTTCATATTTATTGAGGTTTATTTTATGTCCCAGCGTTATGATCTACCTAGTGAATACATAATGTGTACTTGAAAAACATATATATTCTGCAGATATTGTGCTCTATACATATACATTAGATCAAGGTGGGTGTTAGTGTTCTTTAATCTTCTGTGTCTTTACTGAATTTGTTTTGTTCTATTAGAGTGATGGTTGTTAAAATCCTCCACCATGATTGTGAACTTTTTTCTCTCTCTGTAATCCTGTTGATTTTTGCATCATATATTTTGAGGCTCAGTGACACAGTACACATTTATAGTTATCTTCTCTTAGTTTCCTATTGTCACTATAACTAATGACCAAGAATTTTATTGCTGTAAACAACACAATATATTATTTTAAGCTCTTGAGGTCAGAGGTTGGAAATGATTCTCACTGGGATAAAATCAAGTGTCCGTAGGGTTGTGTTTCTTTCTGGAAGCCCTACAGGAGATTCCCTTTTCTTGTCTTTTCCATTTCTAGAATCTGCCCACCTTCCTTGGCTTGCAGTCTCCTTCCAACTTCAAAGCCAGCTTTGGCAGATTGAGTCTTTCTCGCATCGTATCACTTTGACTCTGCTTCCTTCCTCACATCTTCTCTATATTTGACTTCCCTGCAATTACATTGGACCCACATTGGGTAATCCAGGATAATTCTCTCAACTCAACATCCTTTACATCACAGTTGCAAAGTTCTTTTTTCCCATGTGAAGTAACATGCTCAAAAGGTCTGGAGATTATGATATGAATATCACTGGGGGATCATTATTCTCTCTCCCATTCTCTCTCTCCATATGTCTTCCTCATGAATTATTCATTTTCTGCACTAATCTCTGACTCGATGTACTTTAACGTTCAATAGCTGTTCATGTTCTCTCAGAGTTAATTATCTGACACTTTACATTAAATGTAGAAACCTGACAACCATATAGGTGCCTTTACAAGCGCTCCACACTGATCTTTTTTTTTTATTATTAATATCATATGTATTATATCTGCATTCATATTAATTGAGAATCTCACCAGAAATTATAATGATTTTTGTTTTAAGAGTTATAGCTATATTAAGGAACTGAAGAGGAAAAAAAATGTTATTTACTCATCTCTTTACCATTTCCTTTTACTCTTCCTCCATCCTTAAAGATTCAGATTTTCCTCTGATATTATTGTCCTCCAGTCTGAAGAAATTTCTTCCCCATTTATTGTAGGTCATATTTGTTAGGGATAGAGTCTATTACTTTTTTTTAAATTTTCATCTGAAAATGGCCTCTCTGTTATTCCTGATGATTTTTTTTTTCCCCTGGGAAGAATTCTGGGTTGTCATTTCTTTAAAGATATGGCTCCACTGTCTTCTAGCCCCCTTGGTTTCTGATGATAAATCCGTGGTAATTTGAATTGTTTATCCCTGTATGCCATGTGTCTTTTTTTTTAATTTTTCTTTTTAAATTTATTTATTTTTGGCTGTGTTGGGTTTTCGTTGCTGCGTGCGGGCTTTCTCTAGCTGCGGCGAGCGGGGGCCACTCTTCGTTGCGGTGCGCAGGCTTCTCGTTGTGGCTTCTCTTGTTGCGGAGCGTGGGCTCTAGGCACACGGGCTTCAGTAGTTGTGTCCCGCGGGCTCAGTAGTTGTGGCTCGCAGGCTCTAGAGCACAGGCTCAGCAGTTGTGGTCCATGGGCTTAGCTGCTCCGTGGCATGTGGGATCTTCCAGGACCAGGGTTCGAACCCATGTCCCCTGCACTGGCAGGTGGATTCCTAACCACTGCGCTTCCAGGGAAGCCCATGTGTCATTTTTCTAAAGCTGCTTTCAAGTTATTTTATTCATCTTTGTTATTCATAGCTTTGACTAGGATATGCCCAGGTATGGTTTTCTTTGGGTTTATCCTGTTTGAGGTATACTGAATTTCTTGAATCTGTAAATTTTGTATTTGTCAATATATTTGGCAGTTTTTTATCATATGTCTTCAAACATCTG
The DNA here is from genome assembly GCF_011762595.2 of Tursiops truncatus. Classification (NCBI taxonomy): domain Eukaryota; kingdom Metazoa; phylum Chordata; class Mammalia; order Artiodactyla; family Delphinidae; genus Tursiops; species Tursiops truncatus. The sequence goes on from NC_047037.1 coordinate 121,345,540, forward strand.
TCCTGTCCTAATCTCTTTTTCATCTCTAGGACTTTACTTACACACATTAGACGTTTTGGCTCAAAGATCTCTGAGACACTGTTCAGTTTTATCTATCTTATTTCTCATTGTTCTTCAGATTAGATGATTTCTGTTGTTTGCTTTTCAAGTTGACGGATTCTTTACTGCATTATCTCTTTTCTGCTACTGAGTCCATCCAGTAAGGTTTCTGTTTTATTTAAGATATTATTTTTTTAGCTCTAAATTTCTAATTTTGTTCTGTTTTATATTTTTTGTTTCTCTGCTGAGATTTCTTATATATTCATTAATTCTATATGTGTTTTTTCTTTACCTCATGTAACATAGTTAAATTAGCTGCTCTAAAATCTCTATCTGGTAGATTCAACATCTGAATCATCTTGGGATGTGCATATGTTAATTGTCTTTTCCCTTTAGAATTGGTCATATTCTCCTGGTTTGTTGAATGTTGAGAAATATTGCATCATGTCCTGGACACTGTAAATATTATGTTGTGCAGACTCTGGGTCTTGAAAACCATATGGGAAAAATGTATTTTTAAGTAGATAATCACCTCTAAGTTCTGTGTTGCCCCCTGTAATCAGGGATTCACATCTCACAGTTGATTTCTTAATGCCTTTGCTATACATTTTTGTATCTGCTCTATGCATGCCAAGCTCAGACTTTAGGCTGAGATTTCTGTGGTTTTATTTACAGAATTATGGCGTCTCCTTCTCTGACTCCTGTCTGGGATTACCCCCACAGTATTCAACCTGTATTGGCTTCTTTCCAGCATACCCTCTATATTTCTGGATGTGTTTTAGGTCCAGAATCACTTTGACGCTCCTTGTCTAGTACCTGCCCTCTAGACAAAGCAATGAGGGTGAAAACAAAACAAAACAAAACAAAGAAACTAGTTTTCATTCCCCTCCACAATCCCTGATTTTGTTTACTTTCCAGAAGCCTTAGGGGAGTGTTGTTGTTGTTGTTGTTGTTTTGCTTGATTTGTGCTATTTCTAGTCCTTTTAATTATTACCAGTAGGGGAGTTGGGCTATCACAGGCTTGTCCTGCCATTATGGAAACAGAAAGGTATATATATTCTGCTTTTAAGAAAACTTTGTCATAAGAATTTTTGGTTTCACTAGTTCCTGGAAACAAGAGTATGAATGTCTTAGTTTCAGTTTTCAGCAATTTTTAATTTATTTCCTCCCTTCATTTTCTTTTCAAATTTTATATTTATTTTTCATAATCATACATCCTTAAAGAAACCATTACCCTGATCAAAAGATTGTTCAATTGCAAAGTCCTGAAAAGTAAGTTGTTGAGCTTCTTTTTTCTCCTGCTGTATATCAATCTTCTGTGTAGTCAATTTTATTTAATTTGACATTTTTATCTATACCCACACTTAATCTACCTAGAAAGTATAGTAAGTTCTACATATGTGAATCATTTCAAATTTTAAATTGAGAGATAGGGGATTTCCCTAGAGGTCTAGTGGTTAGGATTCCCCGTTGCCTGGGTTCAGTCCTGGTCAGGGAACTGAGATACTGCAAGCCCTGCAATGTGGCAAAAAAAAATTAATAATAATAAATTAAAATAAATAAATAGAGAGATAGGATGGCTTTAGCTGAGTTTTAGAGTTTAGAGGTTCAGAATTTTAATAGTATCCTTTACCTATAAAGGGAATAATTCTCCTGATATAGGCTGAATTTCATGTGAAGCAAAGGAAAATGTTTTATATTTTAAGATTAATAAACACACTATCAAACTTTATTCGTGCATTCTATTGACATACTTCCTTTTTTGTTTTTTCAATCTTCAAATGAAAGGAGTTTCTCTTGTGGATTTAACCTATACATGAATCCTGTATTTAAGCTATGGCCTCTTGTTTTCTCCCCATGATGAATCTCTTTTAAATATCTGTTACAAATTACTTGAAAATCTCTGACAGTCTAGCTTCCTCTTTGATTAACCCAGACTCTTACAATATTGCTTCATATGCCTTACTCAAGATGCTCCATTTTTCACAATCAAATTTACTGATGAATTCCAGAACGCTGGGAGCCCAGCTCACTTTTCAAACTTTATGCTACATTTAGCAAGATACAAGTTTGCCCATATATGTGCCCAACGTCTACTCTATTGTAGGTAATGAGATTATTACCTTCTAAGTACTTAACGATAATTTATTAAAACTGAATCATGTAAAAAATGCTTAAAGTGGATGAATATTATGATGCAAATTTATTTATGTTATATAAATATTCTAGTAAAAGATACTTAAGTATCTTTTCTACTTAAGTAGAAAATAAAATAATTATTCATCTTAATATCATTAATAGCTAAGATTCAGATTTTATTCATGTGGTAGGAGCAGAGTAAATGCCATTATGTTATCTTTTGTCTATAGTTATTATTATTTTTGAGTATAGAATTAAATAATTGTTTGGAACATGTGACCATGGTTGTAATTTAAAATTTAGCCTGTTCTTCTCTTTCACTTGCAAGTAACTTCCTTGTTAGTGTCATTGTATTATGAAGGTTGGAACACTTTTTTATGCCTGCAGTGCTACTATTTGTAAAATATCTTATTATCTTCTCATATGAAGACTAGTAGAAATTTTGGTTGGATAGGGCAGCATAACAACCATGATAAATACTTAGCTTATCAAATAAGCTTATTTCTTGATAATTAAAGCCTGTGTTGTTATAAAATAGGATATTTTATTTAGTGACAAATTTATAGTAGTAATAATTTAATGCAATGACATGTAATACCTTGAAAAGTTATTGATGTAAATAAATATTTGTATGTTAGAAATAGTAAGAATGTTTTTATTTTCCATCTTTGATTCAAAACAGTACAGAAATTATGAGCATCACAAAGAAATTATACAATGTCACAAAACATTTACCATTCTTTACTATGTGATTCAAGAAACTACAGTGTAATATTGTTAAGAATGAGTGAAAAAGAACTGAGCCATTTATAATTTGATACCAACCACATTTATTATAGTACCACTAAACTTAAGGTGCTTAGGAGATTATCTCTTTTTTTTTGTTCAAAACCTCTTTTGTATTTCAGTTTAAGCAGACTCCTTGGCATCCTGCCAGTTCATTTTCAACATTCCAAAGGCATTACCCTTTCTAAGAAGCATGAGTTGAACTAAAGTTCCAATTTATAAAACAAAGGAGATAACAAGCATGTGATATGTAGTTGAATGCAATAAGCACCGATTACATAGTACATTTGATGGCAATTAGAATCAAGTTTTGTGAGTAGGTACTCATTACTTATTACCTATTAATTAGACTTAATTATTTTATGTGATTAATTTAAGAGTTACATGGTAAAAATGCCTGCTAAGAAATATTGAATTTTTAATTTGCATTTTTTTCTCATTGAGCTCTCTGCACCTGCTTTTATTTCTTGTTAGAGATAATAGCAATATTCAAATGAATTTTCTCCTGTGTAAAAGTTGTTAGCAATATCAGAAACCTCTTAAGGATATAGAGATATTAATTAACCTTATAACACATATTCATGTTACTTCTAGACTTAACATGTATTCCATATAATTAACAAAACTTTGTTTTATTGCACAATTATTTCCTCAAGTTTTGCAGTCTTTCAAAATAACTAATTCCAGTAGCATGCTCTGCTACATGTACAGGATGAAGTAGGTAAGATGTGACCATAGTTTTAACATTTAAAGAAAGTATCTCAATAACACTTAGGAAAACTCCTTGTTCATAGCAGACAAACATTTTATATCTGTGATTAAAATCTTGTCTTATGAACATACCCTATACACTCACCATAATACATTTAAATTGTTCAGACTTTAAAGAAGATGGCTTATTTGCAGAAGTAAATTGGTTCTAATGTCAGCAATTATTTAGATTTTATACCCTTCATGATAATTTCAAGGAACATCTGAAAGAAATATAAAGTCTATGTCTACATGCAGAAGATAAGAATAGATCATTAAAAGAGAAAGGTGAAAATATCTTTTACCGCTCACCTGTATTATTTTAACCCAGACTTTACATGGACCTCCTGGGGAAATTTGAAATATCACATTCTTCATGTGTACAGATACTATAACTTACTCTAGTTTTTTTTTTTTTTTTTTCTTTTGCATTACACGGGCCTCTCACTGCTGTGGCTTTTCCCGTTGCAGAGCACAGGCTCCGGACGCGCAGGCTCAGCAGCCATGGCTCACAGGCCCAACCGCTCTGCGGCATGTGGGGTCTTCCTGGACCCGGGCAGGAACCCATGTCCCCTGCATCAGCAGGCGGAATCTAAACCACTGCGCCACCAGGGAAGCCCAACTTACTCTAGTTTTATCACATTTTGTCTGTCTCTGACAGATATAATCTGATTCAGATTAAATTTTGTGAAAATGTACTTCAGAGATTATGATGATGAAAAGTTGTTAAGGAATTTTAGGAAATATCTAACCCTTGAGAGGATAAATCTTAGAAATGAACCAATATCAGACAAACAAATGAAATAGTCATTGTGTTTAACTACTGGATTTATCACTACCTCTTGGCACCTGCTTAACCTAATTGTCCCGAAATACCAGTCTCTACATCCAATTTGCCACAGCTTTCTGCCCTTCCTCTGGAATGAAGACCTTATGCAGTGATCTCACTTCCCACTAGTACAGTGAACGTCCTAGCTTGGGCAGCTGTAACTAAATATCTTAGACTGGGAGGCTTTCACAGAACCATTTATTTCTCATGGTTCTGGAGGCTGGAAGGCCGAGATCAGGATGCCAGAATTGTCAGGTCCCTGGTGAGTGCTCTTTTGCTGGTATGTCTTCACATGGCCTTTCCTTGGTGCATGCTCGCAGGAGATATACCTCCTCTCTCTTCCTCTTTCACTAAGGACATTAATCCCATGATGGGGATTTTACTCTCATGACTTCATCTAAAATTAATTACTTCCAAAGGCCCCACCTCCAAATACCATCACATTGAGAATTAGGGATCAACATATCAATTTGGAGGAGATACAAAAATTCATTCATAGGAATGAGCTTTATGTATTGGACAGAGAAGACCACCTCACAGATGGAACTAATGCAGAACTTCACAGGGTGAGGCTGCACATTGCGATCACATCATATCAAGCCTTTACTGACATCACTGAGTTGTGTCTTTTTTTTTTTTTTTTTTTTTTTTTTTTGTGGTACGCGGGCCTCTCACTGTTGTGGCCTCTCCCATCGCAGAGCACAGGCTCCGGACGCGCAGGCTTAGCAGCCATGGCTCACAGGCCTAGTCGCTCCGCGACATGTGGGATCTTCCCGGACTGGGGCACGAACCCATGTCCCCTGCATCGGCAGGCGGACTCTCAACCAAGGCACCACCAGGCACACCACCACCCAGTTGTGTCTTCTTGAAGATCCTGAAAACTGTGCTAAGACCTTGTGACAGACTGCTTACAGTCTGTCTTAGTCTGCTTGGGCTGCTATAATAAAATACCATAGACTGGTGACTTATAAAAAAACAGAAATTAATTTCTCACAGTTCTGGAGACTGGAAGTCTGAGATCAGGGGACCAGCATGTTTGGGTTCTGGTGAGGACCTTTTCCAGTTACAGACTGCTGTCTTCTACTTCTATCCTCATATGATGGAGAGTAGAGCAGAGGAAAAAGCTCTCTCCTGAGTCCTAAGGGCACTGATCCCATTCATGGTAGCTCCTCCCTATGACCTCATCTAATCCTGATCCCCTCTCCAAAGCCACAAGTCCTAATACCATCACACTGCAACATATGAATTTTGTGGAGGCACAAACATTCAGTCCATAACAGGGCTCTCCCACCTTCCTCCCCCTCCTTAGGATGTGGTGCCAGTAGGTTTACCTTGCTGGACTTATTACCTGACACCATAGTCCAGAATAGCATGACCATCCAAAGTCAAGGTACTTAATTCTTGAAAAAGACCAGTCCAACAACTTGAATCCAATCAGCCAGAACTCTGTGGCCATAAATCCTTAAATCCTCTAAATTTCATTATCTAACTTCAGTGGAGCAAAGGCAAGGACAGCTTTTCTTCATACTGTCCATGGGTTGTTGATACCTATCCATGGACTTAAGCCAGCTCACAGTTTGTGACGATGTAAACTAGTTTTTTATATATTGGGCTTTACTAAAATAATGTTTAAATGTCATAGTATTATGAGCTATTCTTAGATTTTAATGAATCTGCTGGGTCTAATCCTAGGACATTGGTCAACTCATTTAAATTACCCAAGCTTTAGTGTCCTGATGTGTAAAGAGGAAAAGATGGATCTAAACTTATTATTTTATGAATTTAAGCATACTAAAGTTAGGATCTTAATTATATTTTTTTCATTCAACAGTATTTATCAGGCATGTATTACACACCAAGCACTTTTTCAGGTGTTGAGCATGTAGAATTATAATAAAGCAAACAAAAACACTTGACTTTATGAACCTTACATTCTAGCAAGGAAAATCAATGATAAAAAAGACAAAATAGGGACTTCCCTGGTGGTGCAATGGTTAAGAATCCACCTGCCAATGCAGGGGACACGGGTTCGAGCCCTGGTCCGGGAAGATCCCACATGCCACGGAGCAACTAAGCCTGTGCGCCACAACTACTGAACCTGCACTCTAGAGCCCGCAAGCCACAACTACTGAAGCCCAGGCTCCACAACTACTGAAGCCCACGTGCCTACAGTCCGTGCTCCGCAACAAGAGAAGCCACTGCAATGAGAAGCACGGGCACCGTAACGAAAAGTCTGCAACTAGAAAAAGCCCGCATGCAGCAACAAAGACCCAACGCAGCCAAAAATAAATAAAATAAATAAATTTATGTTAAGAAAAACAGACAAAATAGCAACATACATAAGAATCAGTGAAAATGGCTAAGGAGAAGAAAATAAAGCCGTGCAGTGAGATACATCATCAGCTAATGTCACAATAAATATACATAATAAACATTCCCAAACTCAGTGACATACAGTAGTAATCTCATACTCAACTGTAACTGGCTGACCCAGGTGGTCCTTGAATAGGGAGCTCTGCTTCAAGCAGCAGTGCTTAACTCCATGTTATGGGTCCAGTAACACTTGAAACCAGACCAAAGAGGCAGCAACTGTATGGAAGAAGGCTACACCGTGGTGATGGCAGAAGCACAAGAGGACAACTGAATAATGAAAGGACATTTCAAGCGTTTGCTCGTGTCACATTCAAAAAGTCACATGGATAAGCCTAACATCAATCCAGCAGGGAAATGCACTCCTGTCCTACTGGGAGGGCTTTTGGAGAGAATATTCACTGAATAAAATAAGCCGTATCTGAAGTTCATGCCTATGAGTGAAATTTCAGATAGTTAATTTTAAAATAATATTTTGGTTGTAAAAATACGTGTATTTGCACGTTTCTCTAAATTGCTTTAGACTTGCTTGTATAGTCATCGCATATGGAATAAGAAAAAACAACATACTTTTCAAGAAGTTGTTTTAAAGACATTAAAGATGTAAATGACACTTTTGTATCTTCATCTAAGAAGCTTCATAATAATTACTTGATTTCATAATATTTATTGTATAACACTAGAAATAGTGTATTAATAGTGCTTTACAAAGATTCAAAATATTTGAAAGATATAAAATAATGCAATATATCTAGGAAGCTGGAATCTACTTATATGGAACAGCTTAGAAAGTATAAGACAACATATAATTTAATGCACCTATAATTAAATATGTGTCATAGAGATTATACAACTGAGCAGTTATATAAAAGCAGTTCTTTTATACAATAAAGAAAAAAAATCCTCTTAGAAATGTAAAATTTTCCACAGTATCTTAAAGAAGTGGAACCTGAAAATCCCATAATATTGATTCAGTATCTATGCAATTTTAAAACCTGTATGGCTCATTTGACGTACTCTGTTTATTCAGATATATCCCTTTATTTCATATTTATATGGTCATCTGGAGTAAAATGTCCTCTCTCCTTTAGTATTGATGACAAGATAAACTGTTTCTGTCCCAGTGATGAAGATGAAGCCTTGATAAGAGCAATTAACCTCTTTAAACAATTATTTTTATCACTATTAGTATCTCATAATGCTTCATAAGCAGTAGAATTTCAAATAGTTCTTGTTAGATACAAATAATTCCATGACAATCCTGTTTGTTTAGGAAATTTTGATTTTTCTTGGACCTCCTAAAAAAGTCTTTTAAGGTAATAAGAGCAATTACCAATGCAGTCAGTTCAATACCATAAAAGGTAGCCTATTTTTGATACTTTTATATTTTTCTGTGATTTTCTCAGACTTCATAATGTGACTAATTTTTGTTTCCAGTACTCTTGAGTCATCAGTGCTAAAACAATTGATTTAAACATTTTTCTTGCCCTGAGCAATATTCCTCAATATGATTGCTTATTTTATTCATTTAAAAAAGATCTTTATATTAGGTCTTTACTCAAAAATAAGAATTAGATGTGTAAAAATTCCAGCTCGTATCCTAATAAACCAAGATAAAAATTTCATTTGAATATATGCACATTTATTTTGAAATTTTATTTAAAATGTTTTGATTTCACACAACTACATGTTCTTTCCCAGAACGAGTAAAAACTTTTCCACTATAATGTAATGTCCACAGAGACAAACCTAATTTTTTCTAACATCTCTCTTTATTCTGAAGAAAAAAGAAACACATATTTGTGATTTTTCGGAAGCTCTTGGGGAAATCCCAAAGATGTTTTTGCATGTAATAGACATTCTAAAATGTTTACTTTGTTTTTTTTTTCTAAGTTTAGAGTTCTACTTTGGGAAAGCAAAATCAAAGTCACTTTCACAGATTTGTTCACTTGGTGAATTAAAATTGTAGGTGACTGAGAGACTATGTGGTTACCTATTTAATTAAACTGTCAATAAACTTTTTAAAATAAAAAAGGTTAAGGAAATGCTTCCTTGATTAATTTTTGTTATCTATGGTGGTTTTCATTCACACTATGGTTTACAATGGGTTCTTGCTTCTATATACTTTTAATTTAATTTAACTGACTTCTAAATCTAATTTAATTTAACTGATTTTTAAAACTATCAATTATTTGTAATATAAATGTTGTACATAATAGTATAGGACCAGCTGCTTTATATTTATTGGCAGTATATTCATCGTGGGGAAACCAAAAAAAAAGAAGAGTACACATTTTTTAGCTAAAAAAAAAAATGCTGTTAAAAGAGGAAACTCATATCAATAAACTGCTATTTTAGGAGAGGCTGTACATTTTTTGGTTTCATTTACTATAATTCAATGCTCTGAAAAGGTATCACATATGATTCATTTCTAATCATAACTTGAATTGCTTTATTTATTCCATCTGCACAAATTATTTTGCTCGATTATGTAAAAAATTAAATTTTGGTGATAGTTTATCACCCCTTTAAGTAAAATAGTGTTCTAATTAAGTATGCATTAAAGATATAAAATATTTGTCAACATAAACAATAGTTAAGCAGAAAGAAGTTGTGATCTAAGTCCTATTAAATAATACTGTGGTTGTTCGAAAGTTAAAAAATATGTGCCAATTTGTTACCAATTTTCAATTAAGAGACCTAAAGGGATGTAGAAAAGGTTTATATAATTCCTTACTTTTCAGTCTTTCAGTTAAAAGGGGATAAATTTAAAGGTTAAATGGTGATAATAATAATAATAATGTGATCTCATTGTGATTAAATTTGCTAATTATATAACATGCTTAAAATAATAACTAAGTCATAAGCACCATGTTAGCTATTATCATCATCATTATTTCCAGTCTTGTTTTTATTAGGATGATGATGATGATGATGATGTTGATGTTGATGATGTGATGATGATGAAGACAATAATACTGAGTTTTTCTTGCTTGTTTTCTACTGTTGTGACCTAGTCATTGCATTATGCATAAAATAAGCAACATTCTAGAATGCACAATCAAGGACTTTAAGATACAATAGTGGAAGTGTTTTTATTTGCTTTTGATTTTTTTTTTTAAGTCATCAGGGTTTGATAGACTTGGGGAGTTTAAGAAATGAATTAAATTTGTGGAGCTATTTTATTTTATTTTATTTTATTTTTTTGCGGTACGCGGGCCTCTCACTGTTGTGGCCTCTCCCGTTGCGGAGCACAGGCTCCGGACGCTCAGGCTCAGCGTTCATGGCTCACGGGCCCAGCCGCTCCGCGGCATGTGGGATCCTCCCGGTCCGGGGCACGAACCCATGTCCCCTGCATCGGCAGTCGGACTCTCAACCACTGCGCCACCAGGGAAGCCCTGTGGAACTATTTTTACCTCATATAAAATTAACAACCTAGACATGAAATTAAATCACTAGATAAACAATTTACATTTTACTTATAGTTTTCTTTTCAATTTTAATGATAGTGACCAACTTTAAATTTGTTTGACATTAATAAGCACAAATTACATAAGTTACAGAATGTGCTACTGCTAAATCAGATTCTGAAGAAACTAATATTATTGTTATTTGTAAAATGAATTTAATACTGTATATCTGTATGACCAATCATCCTTCTTTTGATAATTCAGAATTTTTTATGAAAGAGATTCACTTAAGCTTTGTATCCTAAATTTACACATGAAATTGTGCATAATAATAATAATAATATAATCTTTAAAATACTGTAGCCTTTTCTGGAGATTTCAATTATATAAAGCAACAATAGGGAACAGAATAGCCATAAGTAGTACAATACTTTTATTAGTATTTGTATGTATGCTTTATGGAGGAAAGAGATTAGGACAAGAGAAAAGAACAGTAATAGTAGAAGGAGGAATAATTCACCTTACTTATGATCAAACTTTTCTTATGATCAGTAGAAAAGTTAAACAGTGATTTAATACTTAAATCACTAACAACAAATTAAAGAGAAACCCAGCATATGCTAAGAAGTCACATATAGGTATATCTTAATATAAATGACACTTATGACTCCAGAGTTATAAAATATGCTGAGATTTATGCATAACTTGGCTGTTCAAATTTAGTACAGAAAATGCACACCCAGTGCTATGGTTAGTTGGCAGTAAGCACACATCTAATTTAGTATTCCGTGTAACCATTAGAATTCCCATGACACATGGACTGAACCCAGTTAATTGCCATAGCTGATTCTGCATATGAGTGAACATACAGTAGAACTGAATCTATTAAATTATTAATTGAATTATCCTCTAAATGTGCCAACGGATATATTAGTTTTCATTCCCTTGGTAGTTTCCTTCTGCATAAATTAAATGAGAAAATTCAATGACTGAAAAAAGTGTAAAAAAAAAGTGTCAAGGTATTTTAGACATTTGAAAGAAAAAACATGTGCAGTTAATTCTTAGCTAATTTAAAGGGCTGGCTTCTTCACAAAATAGGCAATAAGAGTCTGTGAAAAGCAAGGTATTACTGTAGATTAACGCAGGATTGAAGTACTAAGTTCTGTGATGTTAGGAGAGTCAAGCAAACATTGGCACACTTTTCTTCCTCTGTTAAATGGAGTGATAGTATCTAGAATACATACTTGTCCTGGGTTTTCATTCATTGAGTTAACTATAATTTACTGAGTATCTACTGAGTGTCAAATATAAATTCAGGTGCTGTACAGACTGTGAGAAAAGCAACATCATCCTTATTCTCATGGAACTTATGTTTTAATTAGGGGGATGGAACACACACAACCACATTAAGATGAAATATACAAAAAAGTGATTAGACGGGGTACAAAGGACTGAAAGCAGGAAAGAGTCAGGGATGGTTAGGGTTTAAGGAACAAAGTTAATTTGGATCTGGATGGAGACAAGGTCACAGAAGTAGGCATAGGCCAGCTAGTGTCGAACTTTATAAACCATCATAAATGTTTTTGATTTAAGAGGTGTGAAAAGAATCTTTCGGAAAGGTTTAAGCATTATCTTAAAATAGAAACTAGTAGGCCAGTAAGCCAGTAAGGATGGGGTTTCTAAAATTGACCAGGTAATGAATATGGCTTTGACCAGATATATAATAGCATGGAGAGAAGCAAATGGTATCTTTATATACTGTGATTTATGGTGAGGAATGAATGTCAAAACTTTTAAAATCGAAGATTCTATTACAAAATAAAAGTATTGTTGCTAGTATTTGTAGTTCTTAAACTTTAATATTAAAGAAAAATTTGAAAATTTTATACCATGAAGTATGATGACTACAAGAGAGGACAGTGTTTTCACTGAAGTCTGTAAATTTTCTGGAGAGCATGCAAGACAGATTTGCTGTAATCCCAATACTGTTTTACAAGGACCATACATATTTATGTTAACAATATGATTTTAAAAGACTTAAATTTATTTTTCATTGATTGTAAAGCTTACCCTAATAATGCTTTTCAATTTTATTCACAAAATGGATAGTACTGTAGATAGTGAGGTTGTAAAGTGAGCTGCCTGATTTAATTAATTATGAACCTGTAAAAATTCAAGTAAAAGATTTTTATATTTCAGTTCCCACAGCTTGTGTTGTGTTTTGTGATCAGCTCCAGCCTTCTCACGCACCGGCAGAATTCAGGAATCCAGCTAGCACTCAGCAAGAGCTAAAACAGGTCACAGGTACCAACCACCCTGTGTTTTCAGGAAAAAAGAAAAAAGAAAAAAAGACTTCAGAGCCTCAGAGGAAATGACAAGAGAAGGTGAAAAGATTGTATTAAGCAAGTAATCAAGTCAGCAAATCCTGTATAGTGACAGGAATGCAGTGATGACTGCTGTCAGCTCTAAGTCTCAGTAATAAGGAGAGAAAGAGAAACAGAGAGAGAGAGGAAAGGAAAGGAAAGGAAAGGAAAGGAAAGGAATAAAATAAGATAGGGCATTTATCAAAGCAGGAGTAACTCAGCATCAAGTCTGAAGGCAGTCTTAAAAGTTTCTTTAACGTCTCCTGATGTGCCTGGAATATGAGTTTCCTGGTTCCAACTTTGAGGAAGTGACAGATTCAGATCCTGACAAGCTTTGCTGTTTCTTCTTAGGCTGGCAACTTTAAATAGAGATTTAGTCAAGGTCATGGATAGAAGTATGTTGAAATGCTCTAGTCTATACAGCTACCATTTAATTAAATCTAAATAATGTCTCCTTAGCTCTTTCCATTGTGATAATAGCAAAGAGAACACAGTTCCTTGATTTTTAAAGTCTGTGTTCACTTTACATCCAATTTTACAAAATCTCCTTCTTACAATCTATGCAGTAATATGTACATTTTTATTAATCATATAACCATTAAGTAGAAGATATGGAAGCCTAAAAATAATCTACTTTCCAATATTTTCACCACCTAGGACCTCTTGTATTATTTTCTCTTGTGAATTCTCTGGTTTTAAAGATATTAACTTATTAAAATGATATTTAGTAAAGTGGGATTATTCTTCATTTTCATTATATATTCATGAATACATATATATATTCAATATATTCAATACCTATATATATATTCATATGAGTACATGTACCAGAGACTAAAAAACATGAAACAATTAGCATTACCCAAGAGATTTATATAATTCTAGCCAAAAGCAAATGTCACCTTTTATATGGTTCACTGCCAAAGATAATATTTACCAATATGTGGTAAATATAATATTGGTAAATATTATAACTCTCTCTACATTTTTAAAATTTGTGCCAGACTCACATTTTCTATGTTAGTAGATTCTTAGAGATTAAGGAAACCAGTTCAACTCAATAATTGTATAATAAAAAAGAAAGAAAGAAAAGAAAACCTAAAGTCCAAATTAATAAACAGAAAACAAAGGTAACTTCATTGTTATCTGGCAGAGGTGGAACTTAAATTCAATGGCAGGCCTGAAGCTATTTCTAATACAGTATTTTACTTATAAGCAGCAACTGCAAAATTCTCTTTTCCAGTGTAGTTCATCCACTATTGTGTGTGTGTGTGTCCAGATTCTGATTGTAAGACTTGTGACAATCCATGGGAAGCACTTAGCACTGTGTTCAACACATTTCATGTGCTCACAAATGTTAGAGGTTAAAATTCATACTCTTTCGGGAAGATTTCCCTGTGCCTCCTCTGCACATCCTAATTAGGGCCAATGCTAATGCCTTTTGAGACAGGAACCTTATGCATTCCACTTCAATTGTGCTATGCATTGCCTTGCCGTATAGTTATTTATTTTTGCATCTGCCTGATCCACTAGAAAGGATTCCCTGTTGGCCTGAATTCCCCACACTTAAACAGTGCTTAGTATAAAATAGACACACAATAATAATTTTGGATAATTAGTGCAGTGGCTGCCCTTCCCAGAGGTTCACATTCAGAATCTTTAAGAGGAAGCCTTAGGCATCTGATTCTTTCCCCTATAAACTCAAAGTACGCTGTTGAGGAAAAGCCAGGGTGACAAAACCTTTATAGATAAACAATTATATCCAGCATTTGCTAAGGGCTTAGTGTCAGTAGACACAAACTTTGATATTATTTTGATTAAAAATGTGTAATCAGTTCAATCATTAATATTTAGAAAATTTTTACTATTTTGTTTTGCAAGACACCTTACGATAGCAGTGTTTGAAATGGATGATGGAATAAATGGAAAAATAAACAGTTAAAATATCAAACCAAATACAACCAAAACATAAACAAAATGCAAATTACTCTCAATATCCTATAGAAAATACTTAAATTTTAAACCAGTTATTGTAAGAGTAAGGTATGTAGAAAAAACAGAATTGCATCACCCTTTTCATGGTAACATGGATCTAATTTAGAAATTCAAATAAAAATAAGGCCATTGTTTAAGGGATCGAGTACAATATATGATACCACTATACTGTCAGAATTAAAGATGAATTTAGCTTTCTTGAAAACATAAGAAAAAATATAATACTGTTTTTTTTTTCTCTCAAGCATATTACTTCATGTGCAGTGACTTAAATTTTTAAAACATGAAAATTAAAGCATTTACAATTTAATTCTGAATAATTAATGTCTCCCCAAAAATAAAACAGGTAACTCAAAATTCCCCTGAAATAATGCATATTTGTGTTCACTGTAGAATGAATTCATATATATATATGAATATACGAATATACATATATATTCATTTACATATGAAAGAATCAGAATTTCACTGCTGAGAAAGGTGCAGAATGAGAAACATGCTAGTATTTATTTTTGACATTTTTAGAATATGGAAGATATTTTTGCAGCTGTATCTAGCATTTTTTGCTATATCCTATGTATGGTATTTTTATTAACAAAATCCCCTTAGTCTTCATTATAGTCTAGAGCATTCTTTTAATAGGGGCAGTATATACTCAAGTAAAATACATGTGAAATATAATTTAACAAAATATCTATAAACTGTAACTATCAGGTTCAGATATGAAGACACCATACTCAAATTGGCGATTGCCCAGCACATGTTGGAATTAACAATGATGGAAACAATGTAATATATTTTCACATCTTAATGTTTCAACAGTGATTTGGAAACAGATAATAACCTAATTTATTAATCAATATCCTAATAAGTTGAATATTGAGCTCTACTTGGGAAATTCCTGTGAATTTTCTTGATGTAAAAATTATATAGTAAATTCATTTTTAAATAAAAAATATAATTAAGTGTTTTAAAAGGCAATTATATTTTAAGATATTAGTAAATATGCCCACTTGGGGATGAAATTTATTTTTTATTGAGCTGTCAGATGATAGCTTCCATTTACTTTAGGCAATTGTTTTTTTTTTTTGTTTTTTTTTTTTTTAGTGCAAGAATTTACTTGTCATGATCAAGAGCAAAAGTACTATGAGTTAGCGTATTCATAATTTCTTAATCACAAGAAAGCTAGACAGCACTATTTTAAAATTACCTTTGAAATACAAATATTGTATATAAGCAGTAACCAAATTAACTTTATACACTAGATTATATTTCTTATTAATTCAAAATAGATGGTATATTAAAGTTACCAAACTGGAATCTAGGGGATTGTCTTTGACTTTCTGATATGGAAACAATGTGTTATCTCTCTGCTCACAATCTTAAACTTATAGTTTATTATTTCAGTTTTTTGTGTCTTGTTGCTGAGATTGATGTAAACATACCTGTGAATTATCTCAAGTTACCTTCAGTTATAAAATAAATAATCTTGAGAGAACATATATAATAGAGTAAAACTCCAAGATGGTGAGGGAAACTTCTCTTTCATGTTCAATGTTTGATTCCCAATACCCAGAAGAGAACATAGAATGAAATCAGGAAATATTTGTAAAATGTAAATTATACAACTAGGCGAAAATATATTTTATTGTCTTCTTGTCCTGGTTCTTCTTTTCCTCCTCCTTTCTTCCCATCCTCCCTCCCTCTCCCTCTTTCTCTTTCTCCTACTCTAGTTTTAGATTATATTTTTTCATATGTAAGATTAATTTTCCTGAGTTTTTATCTAAGCACTGTTTATTCAAGGATATTTTGCCAAAACATGGTTCTAGCCATAAAATCCAGGGTGGGGAAAATGACTGGCATTCCCCAGAGTATATTTCTTTTTATATCTTAGCTTCTTGTACATCAGCATGGAAATTGGAAAACTGATGATTTTAATTATCTCACATTCTTGGCATCACCTGGACATAAGTGGGTGTACTAATGTGCAGTGTTTTCACTAAAATCATTCTAATCTGCATTAAATGTTTACTTTATTGCTTAAATATAGTATACAGAACATAATAAAATGCTTCCTTGGTTACTTGTTATAATCACTTCAAACATTAATTCCAATGTTGAGTAACATTGTTAATGATCTATAGAAACTAGTCCCTGAGAATATATTTATACTTAGTAATATAATAACTGGCATAGCGGTATGATTTCATGAAATGAATATAAAGAGCCAGAGTGTGATCTTGGTTCTGCCACAGCCTTCCCAAGTATCCCAGAACAAAGTTTCTCGTATGTAAAATAGAGATTCCCATGTTCCTTTCCAGATATTAGATCTTATGAGATCTGTCCAGTTCTGCAGAACTTACAATGACCGTGTGCACAAGTGTTGCAAGTTTAGCTTGGTTCACATTTAGATACTATAAATACAAAGATCTCTTCTTCTTGCAATGAGAACTTGGTGAATTCACTCAGTTGGGTATAAATCTCCCATCTTTCCTGTCTGAAAGTCTGGTTGGGGTATACTTTTTATTGTGTGTGTGATACATTTAAAAAATAATTCTAACTCTAACAAACACTTCACATGTACAAAATTACAGAAAACAACTCAATGGTTCTTATCAGGGTCACATTTGCTTCAGATCTGTCTTTGTCATTTCCTCTTAAAGAGAGGGAAGCAAGTATTTTTGTTTGTTTTTAATTACCTTTCTTGGGAGTACCCTTTCTTTTGTCAAAGAGAAATTATTCTGACACTTGTTAAAAATGGCAAGCAAAACTTTATTCAAAACTGTTGCAGTAGGGGTCAAGACTGCTGCAATGGAGCAGAAAGATTAAACACAACTTTGAGTACAAGGACAAGTAGGGATTTATAGCCAATGAGCAGAATGACAAGAGTCAATGGATGGAAAATTACTAACAGGAACTTGATTAAATTTCAAGGATAATGTTATTCTTATTAAACTGGCCTAATAGGATTCTTGCTAAAAGCAGGCCATGGACATAGACAGTAAGGAGCTTGAATGGCATATTTGGAATTTGTTACTTTTCAAGTTTCTCTTATTTTTCTTCTCAACTCTTCTCAGATAAAAAATTTGTTCTTCCAATAACGTTATTTATATTCATGATAATTTGTAAAATATTTTAATTTGGAAGTTAATATGATTGAGGGGACATACAGTACCTTAAGAGATGTTTCCATAACTTTATAGTTCATGTAGTCAGGAATCAATTTTCCCAATGCATAGAATACAGGGCACAAAACCTAGACAAAGAATGCAAAGAAT
The DNA here is from genome assembly GCF_011762595.2 of Tursiops truncatus. Taxonomy (NCBI): domain Eukaryota; kingdom Metazoa; phylum Chordata; class Mammalia; order Artiodactyla; family Delphinidae; genus Tursiops; species Tursiops truncatus. Next base: position 121,363,499 of record NC_047037.1, read on the forward strand.
GCAACTTCAAGGTGAAACTTTGTCTATGCCTATCTTCCTATCTGCATATATATATATATATATATATATATATATATATATATATATATATCATCAATTCTGATCTTTGCACAGTTCTACTCATGGCATATTCCTCTTCCTTCCTCTAGGCTTTTTGTTTTTCTTTTTAACCGCCAAAATGTATTTCCTCCATACAACATTTCAAGCCTCTCATGATGTGAAAGCCTTACTCTTCTGAAAAGACCTAATTTTCTGAAAATTACAATTTTGTGTTTACCAACCCGAGATCCGGCTACATTTGTTTAGCCTGAAGTCTTCACGTGTTGCCTCTGCCAGAGGCACATCCTTTTCCAAGAAGCGACCCAATATCAATTGTTCGATTTCATTAACATGCCAACCTTGTGGCAGTGACTACGGCTGCCTTGCTACTGGTTTGATATTTACAAAGCATACAATGTACAGGAATTTAGTTTCTGTTTTATTGTAGAGAGGAGTTATCAGTACTTTCCTGCCTCACACCTCAAATACATTTTTAAATGTAGCTTTCAGTATAGCATGTTTTGCCTGTAGCACGTTTGCATGCAGCATCAGTAATTCCAAATTAAATTCCCACTGAGATCATCAGGCAAGCAATTAGTGGCAATTGCTTGTTTTTACAGAAAAGCCAAATTATGCCCTAAGTTTATGGTTAAGTTATAATAATATAATACACATACACACAGATGCTATATTGCGGACAGAGTAGACTGTGAGTCAGGTATTAATAGTTACATTAATGTGTGTGATTTTCATATTGAGGTATATATATTACATGCAAATACATTATTTATAAACCTCTCTCTAGCATATTATAATGCTAAAGAGGTTATAGTTCATATAGATTAAGCAATAATAAAATATCTTATAGATAGAGCTAGAGCTAGAAATGGATATAGATATAGCTTAACTTTTGACTTTGAATATCGGGAAGTTTGGCTTCTCTTACGGTTGCACCCTAATTAGTTATACATTCTTAGGTTTTGCACTTAAGCTTCCCAGGTCTTGAAAAAGTTTTTCCTTTCCTTTTCTCCTTGAAAATACCTTCTGTTCAATTTAACTGAACCACTGAATTAAAAATTAACTGACAGTTTAATATCCAGTAAATTTAATGTACAGTTTTAGAGAACCAAGTAAGCATCTTACATCGTGTAAGCCATCAGGTATATAATTGTGACCAAGACAAATCTTATTTTATTAAAGTATAATTGACTTACAATATTTCATTAGTTTCAGCTGTACAACATAGTGATTTGATATTTTTACACATCAGGAGAAGATCACCAGGATAAGTCTAATTATCACCATAAAAATTACTATTAGATTATTACTACTGTCTATATTCCTCAGGCCATCCATACACACATTACATTCTTGAGACTTATTCATTTTATAACTTGAAGTTTGTTCCTCTTAATCTCCTTCCCCATGGCAACTGAAAATTTTTTCTCTGTATCTATGAGTCTGTTTCTGTTTTGTTATGTTTGTTTATTTGTTTTGTTTCTCAGATTTCACATGTAAGTGAAGTCATATGGTAATTGTCTTTTTCTGTCTCACTTACATCACTTAGCATACTACCCTCTAGGTTCATACATGTTGTCACAAATGGCAAGATTTCATTTTTTTATGGCTGAGTTATATTTCATTTTGTGTATATATATATATATATCAATAACATATCTTCTTTTTTTTTTTAAACGTAGTCAATTTTATTCTCCTTAAAGCACAAAATAGAGTCTTTGGTTGTACAAACATCACTAGTTATAGTCTTACCAGGAGGTCCTGGCTGGGGTCGGGCCGTTAGTCAGCAGCCAGAACTCCTGAAGGGACCTCTTTTTTTTTACATTTTTTTTGGAGTATAATTGCTTTACAATGGTGTGTTAGTTTCTGCTTTATAACAAAGTGAATCAGTTATACATATACATATGTTCCCATATCTCTTCCCTCTTGCATCTCCCTCCCTCCCACCCTCCCTATCCCACCCCTCCAGGCGGTCACAAAGCACCCAGCTGATCTCCCTGTGCTATGCGGCTGCTTCCCACTAGCTATCTATTTTACGTTTGGTAGTGTATATATGTCCATGCCTCTCTCTCGCTTTGTCACAGCTTACCCTTCCCCCTCCCCATATCCTCAAGTCCATTCTCTGGTAGGTCTGTGTCTTTATTCCTGTCTTACCCTAGGTTCTTCATGACATTTTTTTTTCTTAAATTCCATATATATGTGTTAGCATATGGTAATTGTCTTTCTCTTTCTGACTTACTTCACTCTGTATGACAGACTCTAGGTCTATTCACCTCATTACAAATAGTTCAATTTTGTTTCTTTTTATGGCTGAGTAATATTCCATTGTATATATGTGCCACATCTTCTTTATCCATTCATCTGATGATGGACACTTAGGTTGTTTCCATCTCCGGGCTATTGTAAATAGAACTGCAATGAACATTTTGGTACATGATTCTTTTTGAGTTATGGTTTTCTCAGGGTATATGCCCAGTAGTGGGATTGCTAACAGCTGGGTTAAACGACTTGAGGCAAGGGTGGCGTTGGAGCTGGCAGGGACCCCACCCCAATATACCATATCTTCTTTATCTGTTAAACCCATAAGATTCAGAATATTTGGTGGAGAAACAATCATATATCAATAGATCATTCAAATTTCTATGATCATGCTGAGGGAGAACATAGGATCTGTGGGAACACAAAGTAAGGGAACTAACCCACAATTGAAGGTTGTGGAAAGGCTGTGTTAAGTTAGCGTGGAGCTTAGTTTTGAACGCAGCCAGGTAAAGGGAAGGACAGACACATTGCAGCTAAGGGAAAACCATAAGCAGATACATCTGTGTAATATTAGCACACTTAAGTGCCAATATGTGTCACTATTTATTTGATCCTCTTTTGTGGGACATTAAGTTGTTTTGAGATTTTGTTATTAAAATAACAATGTGCTAAAAGTCCTTTATATTAACATTTGATAATATTTCTACTTATTTCTCTGGAGAGATATCTAAGACTAGTTTGCAGAATCAAGATTACAAAGTTTTTTTTAAGGCTTTTGTGTTCCTGAGGAATTGTCCCAAATATATTCTCCTCAATAATGTATGATAAAGTCCGCATCACCAACACATTGCTAGCAGTGAATATTATAATATTCCTGGGTTGAATAGAAATTCAATGGACCCTAGTTAAAATTGCCCCAGATTCACATACCACGCCTACAACTTTGTACTAGAATAAGCTTGATAGCTCTTACTCCGGATCCCTCATGCTTATGACAAAGTAACACCTTCCTCACAAAGTCATGAAAAAGATGAAATGAAATAAAATGTATAAGCTTATTGTCATATAGAAAGCATTCAATAAACATTTCATGCTTCTATGTGAGATTGGCATTTAAAACATACAGTAAAACATGTATAGGACAATAATATTTAAATAATTATTTGTGCGTTTGTACTGAAGATTATAATTCTTATATTACATATCTGATATATAATCTGTTGATGTAACAAAATTGGTAGAAGATCATCTTTAAGTAATTTGAGTAGTAAAACGAAAGGTTTAATTAAGGCAGTTTGAAATTGATAACTTATGAGGGATATTAAGTTTTAAATAGTTAATATTAGTAGCAACAATAATCTTTATAAATACCAGCAACGTTTTAGCTACCACTTAAGAGTATGTTATGTAGAAATTTGTAAAATGAATCCTCTCAATTATACAGTCAAGATATTGAGACTCAGAGAAGTTATGGTTGCTTGGCATTTGGGCTATGTCATAGTTCTTGAATGGAACATGACTAAAAACCGTGTCTGTGTCTTCAAAATTAGGTTTCTTCAATAAAATGATATAATGCATTTATAATGTCTTTTCTATTTTCTCTTACCTATCATTACAGAGGTCTGGTGTAGGGACCTGACAGTTGACACAGCATTATAGAAACTGATTAATATTCAAATTAAATTAAACATACCTGGTTATTAAAAACTGGAAATGACATTTCAGGAAAATATTTGTTGTTTAGTTGTGATATTGCCATTTCAATTTAGATTTTATATCTGCCTTAAAATATTTTATAGAAGAAATTATATGACTAGGACAAAGTTAAAAAAATGACACAAGACCACAAATTTTGTTTTATCCTAAACTCTTACTTTATGAGTTGTTTCAGAAATATATTTCACATATGTAGAGAGCCATTAATTTACTTCATGGAAATTTTTGTCAGATTATTAAAAGCAAACAACTTTGAGTGTCAATATTTCATATTTTAATAATTGGCTGACTGAATATTTTATATTAATATTAAAATGATTTGATGAAACAGTCAAATGATATATTTTCATTATTTCTGATATCACATATTAAATATATGAAATTAGAATTGCTGTGGCTTCTTTTTGTAGTCAGTAATGATTACTATTGTTTATACTAATTAAATGACTCTCTTAAATAAAAGGTCTGTAATGTTATATTATATTGCTTTACAGATGCTCCCAAGTTCATATCAAACCAAACAATTTATTACTCTTGGGAAGGAAATCCAATCAATATAAGCTGTGATGTGAAATCTAATCCACCAGCATCAGTCCATTGGAGAAGAGAGAAATTAGTCTTGCCAGCTAAAAACACCACTAATTTAAAGACATATAGTGCAGGGAGAAAAATAATATTAGAGGTAAGTCTTCATGTACATATCAACAAATTGTATTACTTTAGCAGTTATCTACTATTTTAGAACATGTTTAAATATCTTAGTATCTTAATATATAATATATATTTCTATCCTATAATATACATATACCCTATTGTATATATTTCATGTTTACTTACTCGAGGGAAATTTTATGCATTTGGATTATGGTTCATTAATGGTTAATGTCTCACTACTTATATAGTAATATGGGTATATAACAAAAGCCATTATTTTTCATGAATTTATTTTTGGAAAAAAAACACAATTATATCAGGAAAAATATAGGGAGAAGGAATGAGTAATTTGTCAGTTATTGAGTGCCAAATGTTTAATTTCAGTGTTGCTACTGGACACTGAGTCTGTGGTTACACCTTCCTGCTCCTTAGACTGGTATATATAAATGCTATCTACTGGCTACATATTTACACGTTCCTAAATAAACCAGATTTACTTGTTCATTGCCTCATTTTATTTTATTATTTTACATTAAGATTGTAGATAATTGTTTTTATACTGCCAAGTGCCTGGCCTTTAAATTCTGTTTGAATACAATACCTTTAATTTAATAATTGCAGATTATGTGTGTGTATATCAATTTCCAAAGTTTATATAAGTCTATGACAATGATCATCAAGCCTCCCAATTTATGATGCTTTCATAAAAATTAGGAATCTTCCTCAAACAACCTTTTTAGCTAAAAAGATGCTACATTTTCTCTACTAATTCAATATATATAAATTTTAAAGATGCATGTTTTCGAATAACATTTGAGATCCATACTACATTAACTTAAAGGTATTCACATTGGTGCCATATTAACACTTCCACCCGATAAATGGACTTAGTGAAACGTTTAGTTGATAGAATGATTTAGCTATCACGTCTCCCAAATGTTTGGATAGCTGACTGTTTGGTAATTAAGCCACTTTGTCTAAAGCTATTTCAATTTAAATTTTTTTTTTTTGGTTTGTTTGTTTTTTTGTACCTGTATTAGAAAAACTATTTGCAAATTGACAGGGAGCTCAATTTCACAAAGACTTTGGCCAGATTCAATTGAAATTTTAGGTATTTAACCATAGCAGAAAACTGAGGTTCTTTGATTAAATACATATACTCATTTTTTAATTTACGATTTTTTGAAAGTAACAAAACAGTCTATAAATCCTTTGGGTTATTGCCAATAAATGCATTTCTAAAGGACATCCAAATTTGTTCATTTGTTTTGCCTAGGCACTCCCCTGAGGTAAGAGGACAACTTTCAATATATGAACAAAATTTGATGCAGGAGGTTTCTAATAGGTTGATTGGAATAATATTCTGCTCTGGATCATCTGTATTGTTCCTTGCCCTGAGTAAAGATGCTAACTGTTAAATAAATGATTTTCTCACCATGGAATATACAAAAAGAGGAAATCAAGTTTTTGAAGGTTTAGGAAAAAGACTTGCAAACTCCTTTATTAACACTGTACTCTCAGTTTATATTTTGGTGTTCAAAACCACATTTGTTATTCTGTTATATTCTATCAAAGCCCAACATCTGAAGTAAACTTGAATTATTTTGACTGCATATTAAAATATGAATAAGTGGTATCATAAGTAGATGTTTATAGCACTTATTAGATAAATATCAACAATAATTTGCATATTTTAAACATTTAAATATTTAAAATAAATATATATTATGTATCTTTGTTGTATATTATTTTGATAAAATTATCTATTATTTCACTGTGCTGGAATTGAGTGTACAACCACTATTGGACTTTACTGCTTTCCTAGAATACACCAGATATACTGCAGGGCACATGATTTGGCCCAGGTGTCTAGATCTGTGTGTTTTTAATAGTCTGTGCTACTAGGGGTATTTTCTGTATTTGTTAATCATAAAACACGATAAAGAAATTATTTCAGATAGAATTATAAAGCTTTTATCTTTTGATAGGCAAACTCCCAGGAACAGAAAAAACAACTGAATTGAGCTTTTTAAAGTTTTATTCCAGTTAAAATAGGTATATTTACGTTACTTCATTAATCTTGAGGAGCTGTGCAATAGTCAGGATTCTTTGTCACGGCCATCCTGTCTTTGCATTGCATTGATTCAGTACACATTCTTCCCTATGGGGTATACAAATGACTTTCTCATATGCCTGTAGAATAAAGACATTTTTTTGGTCAAATTCATTTCTCAGTAGTAAAATTATTTTAGAGTTAAATTAACCTAATTTATTAAAACCTGAATGTATGAAAAATGAATATTTTAGTCACTTAGAAGTACTTATATAAGAGCTGATTAAGCCTCTAGTCCTTAAACGTATGATCTATTCCTAGATGGACAGCTGACTAGAAGATGAATGACACAGCTTTTTTGTACTCTTTCAGAATTATCATCTTCAATGGACCTCAAAATTGCACTTTTAGTTAATAGCCTTCCATTATCACAAAACCATTTCCCCCTTTGGGGACAGACTTGAAATTAACAGCAACTCTTGTTGTAAGCATATTCTCTCTTAATAATAGTAACTGGGATTGAAAATTATATCTTTACTATCATCAAATCTCTTTTCTGAATTGATACTTCAGAATTTCGGTACATTATAATTACAGGGTTGGTCCCACCATTCAGCAATAGAATCCCAGAATGTTAACTTAATTATGGATTTCAAATGTGTAAGGACTGAGGTCAGCTATTTTCCACCTAAACTGAAAGAGAATTATAGGAATTGAACAGAAATGGAGGCAAGATACTGTTATTAGATATCAAGATAATGTGCCTATCTACAGGAATTGCTACACAAGGGCAGTATTTCCTTGCAAAATGCCTTCCTGGAAAGATTTTTCTTTTCAATGGGTCCTTGTCTTTTGTTAGTATTTTATGTTCAATAAAGTCATAAGAGGAAGAGAAAGCTGACATATTTTGAGCCTTTCTTAACTTTAAATCTGCCTGATCTTAGGCTACAACCTAGAAAACAAAGAGTTAACAATGCTTTTAGTACAAGATTCCTATTTTCAAAGTCAGGTCTGTAGCAATTATAGAATACATATTTTCCAAACTGTGTACTACTTTCTGAACTTTCATAGGTAAATATCTAATGATTTTTCTTTTCAATATATGTAACAAAATACGGGCATTTACTTAATAAATTGGTAGACTATAATTTACCTGGGCCTATGGATAGTACAGATCCATGGATTACATCTTGAAAGGACAGAAAAAATAGTTACAGCAGGGAGTTGTGAATAATTGAATATGTGTAAAGATGGTAAGGCATGCTAGAGGCTATTTTAAAATTTCTGTGATATTGTTTTAAAATTGTGAATTTTTATTTTATAATTATTTTAGATTGCACCTACATCTGACAATGACTTTGGACGATATAATTGCACAGCCACTAACCGTATAGGAACAAGATTTCAAGAATATATTCTTGCTTTGGCTGGTAAGTATAGCACAGTAATTTCTGAGAATTCATAAAATATTTCTGGAAGCAAATAGAGTTTACATTTTGATAATCCTGATACAGGTTATTATTAGAAACAAAGAACTGCTGCTTAAAAATTTAGAACAGTTGTATCTGATATATAGTGAGGACTTCAAGATTAATTTTAACCCTGATTCTAATTCTCCTAACTTTATATATGACACATCTATGAAAGAAGTAGGAAACGTATGTCTTAAGACATCAAATTGCATTTCATGTAAAGTAAGAATCTTGTCAAAAAATAAAAACAAAAGATATCTTTAGAGAAAATGAAATTAATCTATTTTAAAATTCTAAATTTAAAAGAACAAATAGTAACCTTATTTTTAAGCTAAATAGAAAATTTAGACTTATGTAACTTACTGAAATATTTCATTTTGTATATATAAAAGCATTCCAGTTCTTCCCTTAAAACTTAAAGATATAAAAATAATATCATGTAGATTAAAATTTACTTTAACTAGAAACCCTGATATGTTTTTATTTATATTTATGTGAATATATACAAGCACATATAGTTATAGAATTTGCCATTATGTTTTACAAGACTGATTAGGAATCTGGAAATATCCATTTTTATGCTTTGCAGAGTTCAGATGATGCAAATATATGATCTGTTGTCTTCTAAGTCCAGGTCAAGAAATATCAGAAAATTACTGTAATCTTATATTTTGATAGAATAAATAACTTCCATGAAAATATTTTAAAACTTTTTCAGAGTTCAAATATGTAGCTATTCTTTTATATTGTTATGAATGATATTTATTTCTTTTGATTTGTAAATATATCTCAAAATAAATCATTAGTTGTAAAGTTCAAAAGGGAACTTTAAAAGTTACAAAGCTAATAATAATCAAATTATTATGTAACTGGAAAACCTGCTATACTCCAATTCAAGTTTTATTTTACTACACTGGGGGAAAAAGGAGAGAAAGATTGTGTGAAAGGGTTTTAGGGAAGGAAACAAGAAGGAAAAAGTTAAGATGAGAGGTAAAGATAGAAGGGAAAGGAGACCAGAGGGATGAAATAAGGAAGGAAATAAACCACTGTGCACTGTCTGCCAGGAAGTCATTAGAAAACTAATCTCAGTGAAAGTCATTGGAAGTAGATGCTACACATTTAGGCATCTGAATAAACCATAATACAAGCAAATTAAATTCAAGGAAAATGAAACATGTTAATCACATCAAATTCATTGACAGTAAATTGAAGTATCAACTGTAATGGTGAGAAGAATCTATTACTCATATTAATTCCAAACCTTAGTAAATTAGGCAATGTTCTTGTAATTAGTATGAACTTTTTATAAATAATAACTAAACATATGATTATTATATTACTATATATATTATGTATAATTATATTAATACTGATGTACTGTTATATATTGCCTTTTTTTATGAGGCAATGTATATGACCCAGTTTTCTATAAGGTAAAACTTGATAAATGACCAAATATTTTTTTTCAGTTTTTGAGAGTTCATAATTCTAAGAAAATATGAAAAATAGAGCATTATACTGTTGATATTTAAACAATCTTATTAAATTCAAGGAAATACTAATGTCTGTGTACCTTCATATCTCACATTACTTACAGTAGTATTTTTCATTAAAAAATATATTTTATACATATCTTTCTAATGAAGATATGAAATTAGTGAGTTTCCCTCTTTCCCACCATAATAAAAAACAGAAAATGTTCCTTCAAGATAAGAGTTATTATGTTATTGGAAATATTTCTCAAATACTGCAGTTATCCTCATATTCCAAAATTTTATGACTAATACAGGCTAAAATTTTGTTTCAGAAAATATATATTCAACTGAAATTGTTATGAAGATATAAAAATGAATTAGACACTGTATCTTAGGTGGGAAACATACCTTTAAATATCACTATTTATGAATATGATTCCTTTGAGCAGACTACTTTATTTAATGCTTATAAAATTAAATCTTTCCTACAGAATTGAAACACTAAAAGTATAATGTGATTTTAAATGAAATATTATGAGAAACATTATATAGAAATTTAAATATTTCAAAATATATGTTAATACCACCATTCAATATGTCATTGGCCTATTTGACCTAGTAAAAGGTCAATCTTATTTGACTTATTTTATTTTACACTGTAACATATTACTTTGTTCCCAAAGAGCAATAAATTAGGCAAAATTTAGCATGGAATTTTGTACTACATATTCAGTGAAAAAAGGAAAAGCTACATTTTAAATTATTTTGCATCAAAACTATTTTTTTCTTCCCTCCTTTCTTCCTTCTTTCCTTCCTTTTTTTCCCTCCTGAATAATTAAGTCCTACCTCTGAGCAAAGTAGGCATTTGTATGTGAATGGGGTACGGCATAGCAGCCTGGCATAGGGTGCTAGATCCTGAAGGGAGTGAAATGGAGTTAAGGGATCTTCAGTGGTTCAGTGTTGGAGCCCTGGCTGTGTGAAAAGGATGTGCCTGTTTTAAAACAGAAACAGCAACTCAGAGAGGAGTATTAGAACCTGATCAGAGTAAGGACAGTTTTAAATAAAGGAGTGGGGGCAGTGATGGATGATTCATTTCTGCAAAGTTGGTAGGGTTAGCATGGCTAATATAGCTATTTCACCTTTGGAGAAGAGATAGGGAAAAGGCAAAAATTAGAATGACCCTGGGCTGATGATTGGTTATTGGGGGTACTCTGGTCTTATGTACATAGATGAATAGAGAAAAGAAGTGAAGGTGGTGTGTGTGTGTGTGTGTGTGTGTGTGTGCGCGTGCGTGTGTGTGTGTGTTCAGCCACTTCTACAAGGAGCTTCCTTTGCCAGGAATGTGATTTAGAAAACAATTTCTGAGCAAATTCTACACACTGAGATGATTTGGGAGCTACAGCATCCCAATAACAAAAGAGCACACTTGGCAGATAGATCTTGGTTTCTAAGTACCCTTCTTCACTGGGAGTAACCAGGGCTGTTTGTAAAATTGGCTGATTCTAGGAGTGAGACAGAGAAGTACAAGATAAGCCTGGAATAATGTGTTGAGCCATAAAGAAAGGATTTTTTTTTAAAAAAAGGATGGCTGTATGTTAAAAACATCCATTATCCAACTTTAACAAACATCAGAATATACATTAATTCAGCTAAGGAACATCAATAGTTGGTAAAGAGGTTGTGAGAGTTAGAAGAGAAAAAAATCAATATAGTCTTAAAATACCTACTCCCAAATTATTAGTTAATTACAAAGGGAAAAATAGTAACTTTACAGTTGATAAAACTAGCAGATCCCATTTTGATTAAGTGATCAAAGTTAATGTCATTAGCAATGAGAAAATTAAACTTTCATACTATCAAAAAGAGGCAATGGGAAGAACACAGAATAACAGCTGTGATATTCTTGCCAAAAATGCATAATCAGAATATAGTGTGAGGAAATATAAGACAAATCCAAATTGAGGTACCATCTACAAAATAACTAGCCTTCAAAGTGTAAAAGCCATGAAAAGCAAGGAATGATTAAGGAAAAGACACATAACAAATAAATTCCATGCATACATCCTTTTGTTATAAAGGACATTATTGGAATAAGGGTAAAATTTGGTTGTGGTCTTTGGATTAGATGGCAATTTAATTATTTCATAGATCTTATGTAGGAGGATGTGTTGCAGAAAGTAAATGCTAAAGCTAGCATCATGTCAACTTTAAATAGTTCAGATTAAAAGGAAAAGTTCCATGTACTATTCTTGCATTTTTTTAATAAATATACATTTATTTTAAAAGGAAAAAGAATAAAAAGGAAAGAAACTAAGGCCAATAAACAAATATGCATAAAATAGAGCCGCTTTAGAAAAGCAACATAACTTGTGAACACAGGTGACTATCTTAATAAATAGCCACATCTTTTGCATATGTGCATACATACTTTGATATATGATCCTGTAAGTTGCTTCAAAATATTAAGAAGAGCATTTTTCATATTAAATAATCATTTATTCACACACTACTAATGTTTTAAAATATGCAGGTATAATTTTCACTCTAAAATATAGCAATTTATTTAGACATTTCTTTTAAATCTCTTAATAAGTGTGATGATAGCATTGTTCTTAACAATGGAGATACAGTCTTCAGTAACAGTGAAAATATAACAGGGTATAGAAATAGGCATATGGATGCCACTCATACTCATGAGCTGGATATTTCACCTCCATGCCTCCCACTTATTTTGCCATTATCTCTGTTGGGAAAGAACAGCTATATAAAGTTATAGTAAGAAGAGATAGAAATGATTAGCTAAATTGAATCATGAGTACTCATCTTCATAATTGTCATAGTAGTTCAATGAATTACGTGTGATATTTATACCTATTTTATAGAAGAAAGTTGCATTCACAAATTAGGAAAAAATATGTAAAAACACATTTGTTCTTATAGCTATCATTATAACAATTTAAATAATGAGTAGACTAAAATATTGGCTAGATCAAAGTGCTCCAGAGGGCAGCATTCCTTTTTATGGTACCATTTCCTACGTATGACCTTAATGGGTCAAGTCCTATTATTTAACCCCATCTTTGTTTTTACATTTTCACAAAAGTAATACCAAGGAACCTATGATTGTTCATTTCTAGAATGATTTTTTTTTAAATAAGAGATATTTCACTGTGCTTTGATTAAATCACAAAAACCCTTCTATTAAACTCTGGCTTCATATTCATGGGCAAAGATTGGTCCAGTCCTCTCTGGTCTAGTTCTCATCTTCAGAAAACTGAAATAAATACTTTTTTTCTATAATTTTATGGGAAACACAACATTTTTTACATGTGACTGATAACTAATTTTGTTAGATTAATGTTTTATCAACATGCCAAATAAAAATAAAATTAGATAGAGACTGAGACAGAAAGAGATTTTTTTTAAGGATTTCATCATAAAATTTTAAAAAATGTACCTCCTGGTGACTTTCTAGCTAGGAAGCATACTTTGGTTTTTTTTTTAATTTAAATGCCTATCTTGGAGCAAATTAAAAATGTAGAACACATAAGGATAAATGAAATTGCAACCATATAGTTAACAATTATCATTTCTTCTTTATAGTTTTCTACTTCCAATAGATCATAATCTGACAAGCCATTCTGCATATGTACATGTGTATTTTAAAGAGCTTTTCCTGAAAGACTTTATCTTTTCAACCTCATCAAATGATTTTATGCATAATTTTCTTAACTTTCTTAATTCATTTCATCATTGCTATACTTAGTTTTTAACTGTAAACTTTTCATAGTAAACTTTAATATGGAGATCTCACCTTTGCTTCATTAATTGACACCCTTTTCTGATCAAGTTACCTTCTCCTGGGCAGTTTCAGGGGAGGGACTCTGCTGTAAGCTGTCAGCAGTTAACACTTCCAGCACTGGGGAAAGGGAGCCTTGGATCTGAAGGGGGTTTCAGCATGCCACAGAAGCCTCTCCAAGATCTACCTGAGAAGACCATTGCGAGGACTAAGTGAGGAAATGCAGCCAAAGCACTAGCACACGGTGTGTGCTCGACAAGTGTTAGTGACTTACTATTATAGCCAAATTATAGTTTATATTTGTCACTTTTCTTATGGATATAAGAAATAAACTATAAACAATAATCCATATTGTGGAGGTCTCTTTAGATATAATACCCAGATCTGGACATCACAGATGAATGCACAGTAAAATCTGATAATGGGATAATGACCTTGTTTATTCTGAACACTGTATTTTATTAAGTAATATAAAATTTAATTTGATTTTGCCACATTTTTTCTTCCAGTGTTTTTTCCTACATCTTTTTCACACAAACTGCTATTAAATGAGGTCTCCTCTGCTATGTTTCACAATTGATTTCTTTTTTTAACCTCAGTTCAGGACTCTGTACTTACCCCTATTAAATTTCATCGTGCCTATTTGAGCTCATCATTTTAACCTACTGAGACCCTGTCAAATCCAATATTTTTGTTCTCTTTCTCAGATTGATTTAATTCAAAAATATCATGAAGCAGTCATCTTTATTTTCACCTAGGTCATAGGTAAGCCTATACAAGTCATTTTTGTGAATAGAGACCATCTTATAGGTTAAACTGGATCAATTGAACAGAATTCTGTAGATATGGAATTATAGTCAATCTACTTGCCCTTGTACCTGGACAGCGTTTTATCCAGACCCTTGTTCTGTAAAACTTGAAAGCAGGTTAAAAGTAGTTCACTTGAAAACACACTTTCTTCAACTGAATACAAAACTAGATTTCTCCTACATGATCAGTTTTATGATCTAGCCTGGAAAATCTTCATCTTTCTCTTTTTTTCCTATATTGTAAGGCAAGCTTTTATTTGTCTTCAAAAACTATTTATGACATCCTTTTAATTTCCTCATTCCCATACTCCTCTGAAAAAAATTAAACTAATATAACTAGATATTATTTTTAGGAATCCATGCTTGTATCAATTCTGAATCACTTGTTAATCTACTCACTCAGCATACATAAAGTGTGATTCTGGTAGGTGCTAAGCACTGGTTTAGATCTTGGGAATACAAAGATGAATAATACTTAGCAACTGATTTTCACAAGTAAGCTATAGTATAAAAGATATGAGTTGCAATAGAAGTGTGAATCAAATGCTTAGGAACACAAAATGATTGTAATTCTTGGGGAAAGCTTCAAACAGGTATCAACTTTTGAACTGAATCTGAAGGAGTAGAAACAGATCCAGTGAAGAAGTAGTAGAAAGATGGAAAGAATCAAGATGGGAAAAGGCATGAGCATTTAATGGAGTACTGGATGGCATATCCTGTGGGTGGGTCAGTGGTGGTGATATGAATAGAAAGTCAGTAAGAAAACAAATTATGGATCTCCTTAAAAACATTCATCATGTTTACATTCTGTTACATCATATATACAGCAAGGGAAGTTTGGAGTTTTTAGTCATAAAGCAACACGATCCATTTATCATGAAACAACTATCTTGATTTCTATGTTTCTATTTCTATCTTTCTCTAAATAGCCTAATATATAAATGTATATGTGCATATATATATATATATATATATATATAGAGAGAGAGAGAGAGAGAGAGAGAGTATATATATATATATTATATATATATATATAAAATTAGGGAATTGGATTGCTTTTCTTTTGCTCTGGTGAATGTCAATATAAAAAATAAGCCTTTTTTTCTTTCTTTTCTTTTCTGTTTTCCTATTTCTTTTTTTCTCCCTCCCTCCCTTTCTTTCTTTCTTTTTTTTAAATAAATTTATTTATTTATTTATTTATCTATCTATCTATCTACCTATCTATCTTTGACTGTGTTGGGTCTTCATAGCTGCTCGTGGGATTTCTCTAGTTACAGCGAGCGGGGACTACTCTTTGTTGCAGTGCGAAGGCTTCCCACTGCAGTGTTTTCTCTTGTTATAGAGCATGGGCTCTAGGTACATGGACTCAGTAGTTGTGGTGCATGGGCTTAGTAGTTGTGGCTCACGGGCTCTAGGGCGCACGCTCAGTAGTTGTGGCACACAGGCTTAGTTGCTCTGCAGCATGTGGGATTTTCCCGGATCAGGACTCAAACCCATGTCCCCTGCGTTTGCAGGCAGATTCTTGACCACTGAACCACCAGGGAAGTCCTTTTCTTCCTTCCTTCCTTCCTTTCTTCCTTCCTTCCTTCCTTCCTTCCTTTCTTTCTTTCTTTCTTATTCTAGAGTGGAAAATAATTCCTTCTGTCTTAAATAAAATTATTGTGACCTTATGAATCCTTCTGGCTACTGCATCATTTCTCCACTTCTGCATCATTTCTGTTAATAAAGTTCACAAAATAAGTGACTATATTTGCTGCACCTAATTACTTTCCTCTCATTCTGTCACAAACACTTTCAGTCTTGTTTTTACCTCCACTGCTCTGTAAAACCTACTATTATCAAGGTATCCACTGAGCTTATTATGCTCTATCCAGTGGTCAATTCTCAATCCTCATACTTCTTCATCTAGCAACAAATTACACAGTTGAGTGTGTCTTTCTCCTTGAGTCATCTCCCTAACCCACAACATAGCAGTCATGCTTTCCTGGTTTTTCTTCTTCCTCATCGGGCTCTTTTTGGTCTTCATTCCTAGTAGTTCCCTATTTCTCTGAACTTTAAAAATCACTGTACTTCAGTTTGGGGGTCTCTTTTACTTTATCTACACTCACACCTTTGTTATTCTAATTTTTATGATTTAAATACCACCTATACTCTAAAACTCCAAAATATGTCATCAGCTTGGATATTTTCCCGGAATTTTATACTTTTATATCAAGCTTAATTACCTCTCCACAAAGATGTTCTAGAGCCAATGCAGATCTCCAAATGTCCAGATATCAAAAGCTAATCTGTATTCACCTCTACATATCTTCCTTTGGCATTCTTTCCTATCTCAGTAAGTGGCAACTGTCTCCAGCTGTTCAGGTCAAGAGACTCACAGTCATCGTTGATCAACTTGTTTACTCAGACCATACACCCAACACTTTAGCAAGTTTTATTGACTCTTTTACCAACAAGGTGTTTACAGGGTCTTACTATTCTCATGAAATTTCTATATTCTATACTCTAGTTGTTTTTGTTGGTTTGGTTTGGTTTTGCTTTTAATGTATATTTTTGCATAAAGTCCTAAACTGGCTTTCCCATTTGGCTTATGCCCCCCCTGGAGTATAGCCTAAATAAAAGATCTCAAGGGCTTCTTATTATTAAACAAATAGTTAAGTAATTAAGGCATAATTCTCTTCTGCTGAAAGCATTCCAGTGGCTTCCTACTTTGTTCAGAGATGAAGCCATAGTGATTATAAGGACCTATCATGCTTCACAAGGTTTCTCTTCACTCCACCTCCAGTGGCCTTCTCTGAACTCCATCTCCTTTCCCCACACCTTGGTCATCTTGCTCTCCACAGACTGCCCCCCCTTCTTTAAACCCTCAAGGCACATTTCATCTTTGTACTTACAATTTTCTCTTCGTAGCAGTTTCATATGAGTTGTTTTCTTATCCTTTAAGTCCTTGATCAAATATTACTTTTTAAACAAAGAGATTTCTGTCCACAAAATTCAAAATTACAACACTCCAACTCTGCTCCCATCCCCACCTAAACTATCTCACTTGTCTGCTTAATTTTGACCACAGTGTTTGTACAAAATAATTTATACATTACAATTATTTTTATGTAGTTAGCATGTAATCTCTATAAGAGAAGTGATGGCTGTCTCAATTTTCATCCCAGAACATAGAAAATTGCCTGGCTTACAGTAGATTTACATGAATTATTGAATGTATAAAGGATTCAGTGTGTTTCATTTGATTTGCCTATGAATCATAGTTGAAATGCACAATTAATAATGGGACATGGGACTCCATGAATTTTGACAAGGGTCAAGACTTGGGTATAATTGAGGAAATCATTAATAATTAATACCTCGGATTAAATGGAGAATATAAGAGGTAAATGATGTAATCAAGGACAGATCCCTGGAGTACCTCAGTTTAATTGATGGATTTTTAAGTATATGAACAAATAAAATTGAAAACAATTATTTAGAGAGTTAGTGTAACTACCTGCGAGGAGAAAATTTTAAACATATGTGATCAAATTCTGTTAAAAGATCAATAGGATAATGATTTGATTTGGCATTTGGGTAATGAAGTGAGGAATTTGCAGGGTCTCAGATGTGCTACAGATTGGCTATAACATTAGATTAACCTCACAATTGAAATAGGAAAAAATATATAAAATTTATTGGAAATAAGGTGGCTGCTCCAAGCAGAAGTAGATGGAACCCATCTCAGCATCATCCCTGAGGTGCATGCAGTGATAGCTACACTCTGCATGTTAGGGTCTTGCTAAATCTAGGAAGTTCAATTCTTTATACAATAATTCCCTTAATATTTGAGACTTTTTATCGGGTGGAGACTGATGAACAAACCTAGGAGAAAAGAATTTAATATAGAGAATTGGGTGGTTATAAAGTCATTTGAGAAGCAGGGAAAAGGGAAGGCACGAGATAGCCACCAATCTTCTGGCTTCAAGGTCATAATATACCTCAAGTGAGGTGCAAGGTCAAGTCTGCAACTGCTAATCAGAGGTCAGAAAGCCCTGCAGCCAAGCTGTCCTGCTTCTGATATCACAGCCACCAGCACCATGAACTGTGTGATTAGACTGTGGAATAGGGAGTCCAGCTGCTTCCATCATCCACATCTGTAGGTCTCCTTGTCCATGGGCACCTCCTCAGAAGAGTAGGGATGTCACACACGCTCTTTCAGCGTGTTAAACCACTAAGATGTGCAGCTCATCCTAAGTGCCTCCATGGTTCTAACAACCTTAGCAACAAGTGAACCTGGGAAATAAAGATTTTAGCCTTCCATTTCTTATGATAAAGGGGAGTAGCATAGATGATAGAAATGGATGTGGAGTATCATTAGAAAATATTTAAGATAAGGTTTCAAACACCATTCTAGAAAAATATTCACTTCAGTACTTTCACTTGCAAAGGCTGACAAATATCAAACTGTTCCTATTGGTATAAGTTTAGCAAGACCACATCCTCACCTGTGGGGAAAGAGTTGAATCAGTGACTCTGAACCCTACCTTAGTTGCCAGCTTCCCAGCATTCTAGGAAACTAAAGTTCCAGAAGTAAAGATATTGGGACAGAAATTAGGAACAATCTATTCAAGCAGTGTGACAGGGAAACAAAAGAAGAGTTTGTTGCCTGAGAATGGAGTAGAACAGAAGAAAGTTTGTCATTTGGGAGATTTTTATAGTTCATGGTAATAAGGCAGAGAAGAAAGAGAGACTGAAACTCCAAAAGAGAAGAAAAAGGGATGAGAAGAACTACCTGGTGATGCAGTGTTCTGCAGAAGAAAAAAAGTAAAAGTAACACCATTCAGAGATGGAGGATTTGGCCTTGGGAAAGAGGAGAGTGTACGTCCATTAATCCAAAAGTGATAGAATACAATTTGAGTGAACTTACTTGATGATTTCTGTTTTTCACTTTTGATATCAAGGTCTATTTATTCTCTGATAATTGAGGACACAGTTGAGGAAGAGAGTTTAAAGATCTAAAATACACACACATGCATACACATCCACAAATCATCTTTTATATTGCTGTTGTATTCAACATTTTTGACTCTCACCTTATCCTGAATCCTGAGGAAATACTGTTTTGTAATCCGATGATTCATCTTCAATTTGAAATTTTTCAACTTAAAATATTTACTCATCCAAGATATCCTTTGCAGGTGCATTATATTCTTCAACTCTCTTTCTTTTCTTCTACATGAATATCTTTGGGCATATGCTTTCAGAATTTTGCCTTATAGGGGCATCTTCACTTTGGGATGCTTTTTTTTGTTAGACAGGGGAACATAATATTTGATGTATTATTTTCACTTTATTTCCAAACATCTATGCATATATCTGCTCATTGCCCCCTTCCTTTTTCATAAAGTTTCTTGTACTTTTACTTTACTTATTAGTTCTTTTTTATTTAATTGTATTCTTTTATTTTATCAGAATTAAAGTCAGAGGAGCAACTCCTCTTATTGTTCCTTTACCTGTTACAAGATAAAGTAATTACCAAGGCAGACTTTTTATAAGTTTTCTCATTTATACTTTGATCAAACTATGACTTAGGCATATGTTTAAATATCAAAATGCTTATCAATGTTATTTAGACCCTGAGAGTCATTTTAAAGAAAGGGTAACTGAGAATAATATTTGTAAATGTCCTGTGATGTATATCCATCAACTCACCCTTACAACAGCAGCTTTAATGTTATTATTATTAACATTTTGCTTATAAGAAAACTGGTACCCAATAAGTTTAATTTGCCTAGAATCATACAGCAAGTCCAGAGACTGTTCCTATCTGACTCTTAGACCGTGACACCCAGTCTTTGCTATTATACACAGCAAATATTTCTAAGCTGAACCTCAGTATTGTATCTTTTGCCTACCATTTGACTAAAATATTGATAGATGCCAATTAATACAAAATAAAGTGATAGTAAGAGGATGGTTACCAGAGAAGGATAGTTACCAGAGTTACCAGAGAAGGATATGATGACTAATATTTACTAAGTGCTTAGTATATTTCAAGTTTTGTTTTATGTGTTCTTCATTATTTAATACTCATAGCATCCTAGCAGTGGATATTATTCTAATTTCCATTTTAGGGAGAAAAATACTGATGATTGAAAAGATTAAGAGACTTGTCCAAGGCTGAAGTTGACAAAAGTAGCAAGACCAGACTTTGGATCCATAGATTCTGATTATATATATCCAGGCTCTTCATTGAACCCTATATTGGTACCAGTCGAGGTGAAAAGGAAGAGTAAATAAATACGTGTTTGCATCATTGTCCTATTTATTCATTCAGGGATAGGTGGCATTCATTAATTATTAAGATGGAAGGTGCTACGAAGTAATTTAGAAAAATATGCTAACAATGATGGGAGCACTGCATATGGAATTCACATCAACAAGCCCTATTTGAAACACTGGACTGCGTTTGATTATCTTTTACAATATGCTTGCATACACCCAGTGAAGTTAAATATTTCAGGATCTTGAAAGCCAGACTGAAAAGTCTAAGTTTGCTGTTGTAAAGAGGAGGAAGCTCCTGAATATCTTCTTCAGGGAAGTGACGTGATCAGAATGGTACTTAGAAAAATTAATTTTGCATTACCTGCCATATGGGTTGAAATTTGGTGGGCTGTCCATAGAAAAGGAAGCTGAGAGCCAATAATGGCATTGCAGGTAGAAGCAGATAGGGCCTGGGCTTGGGAGTTAACAGTAGAAACAGGAAGGAAAAGATGGATATAAGAATTATAATGCAGGAAAGATGAAAATAACTTTGTGACTAATTTTGATGTATATCAGAGGTAGAATCAAGGATGAATGTGATTACAAAACAATTGAGAAAGTGGAGAGAAGAATTAGAGATGTTGGTTCTACATCAGGCACTATTCACTTGGACATACTCTGTACCTTTGTGTACTGTTTTTAATTACTGAAATATTTAATACATCATGTATTTCCTGAGGACTGAGTATAGTCTATCAGTATTTTCAATGATACATGTATGTATATATGTATGTATGCATGCATGTATAAATTGTGTATATCAAATATTTTGTCCCTTTCTACAAGAAATTCATAATTTAGTAGTCAGTGGGTGGTTGGACATGTAAAATCAGAATGGAAACAAATATTTAGGAAGATTTTAGAGTTGCAAATCATAAGCACACTTTGCTTTTTAGTCAGGTAACAGAAAGAAGAGGCCAATAAAAAATAAATGTAAATGAAAAACCAAGGTAAGAGTCAACTGGTCTGAAAATAGACTATATGGCTAGAAAAAGATGCTCACTGGCTTATATTTTGGTGATGGTACTTTTGTGCTATGAATAAAAACCTGGTTGGTGTACAATATCAGGGTGTACAGCTTAGCAAATGGTGTATACTTCTGCCCTGAGGGTAAGAACCCAGAACCATGTACATGCCATATGGTCAAAAGTAAAAGCCCAGAAGAATCACATTTCTTTCTTCTTCCCTAGTACTTAAAACCTTTCCTTTTGAAGTGTATCCTCAAGCTAAAGGTTATCATTGCTGTGATGTCCAACCTAGACCTAGTTGACATTAGGGAGTCACTCAGCATGAGGTGAGGAATTGGTAGTGTTATTCAGAACAATCAATGTGTGTGTGTTTTTTCCTCCTCTTCAAACTTTAGATCAAACCTACAGATGAAAAGAACCTATAGTTATAACCCAGGGATTAAAGAAACTTTTAAAACTATGATCATGTTTATGACAACTTTAATAAATTATTAAGATAATTTAAAATGTTTACTTCCAGATAAGATTTTAATAGCAATAGGACTTTGGGATGCATCAGTATTCTGCACATTTATTTCTGAACCTTAGAGTTACAGCATAATGCACTTCATAGGATCTCCAAATAATTTACAGTTACTAATTAGAGCTGAACTATACACTGTTGCATTTCTTTACAATATTAATATCTAAAAGGCCATAAACCTGCCTTCTTGGCTCTTGCCCAGTACCATTTATAAGGTGTATTTTTATTTGACCTACAGTGCTCTCTTTTAACTTTAGCAAATAAGGCACATTTGACTTTTGACAGCCATTAGAGATTTTTATATGAATGTTTGGTTATATCAGAATAAAAATTTACGATTACTGCATTATTTTCAATCAAGTGTTTTTTTTCTTTTTGTAGAGCTAATTCTAGAGATGGAACTATATATTTTATTTACATATTTATATAACACATGCATATAATTTATATAAACTAAGTGTAAATTTCCAATCTTTATGATTTTCTTCAAATGTGATATTGAAAAAAGAGAGAGAGAGATTGAGAGACAGAAAGGACCGAGAGAAATTCCTTTAATGTTTAACATGCCTCTAATTACTCATGTTTCCAGAGCAAAGGTTTCATCGATTTCCTCATCAAGACTTTTTTCCCTCTTATTTTCTCCTGTTGCCTGTTTGACCTTTCAGATAATTCTTTATAAAGCTTTGCGTACTAGAAAATAAAATGAAATTTCACCCAGGATATCTTCTTGAGTTTGAAATAATGTGAGTAATGGATTAATACAAAAACACATAGAAGAAGAATTTTGTAGCTGTCTCCTTTAAATACAGGGATTAAACTTAAATATCTAATTTATTTTAATTAACTGATACTTAAATAAAATTTTAAAAGATAGTTTACAGTTTTATTTAGTTCATAATGACAATTTATCTAAACTTAACACTTGCCACCAAGTTATTAATATAATTTTAATAAACAAAATGGAAATAAATCTCACATTTTCACAAAAGATAATTCTTTATGCTAATGATTCAGTAAAATCTATTCTTATGTTTTAATTGTGCCTGCATTTTCTCTCTCACACACACAAACACACACACACACACACACTCACACATGCACACTCATGAGATTGTTTCCTTGAATGGAAATAAAATGTTTATATTGTATAGTAAAGGCAGAAGTAAAATTATTCTCTCAATAAATGAAATTTGATATTGAATATTTTACTCTTTATTTTCTATAGTAATAAAGATTGACTAATGTATACCTTCTTGCAATTTGAAGAGATCATTCAGCGGTTTATGCAAGCTTTGCGATTCAAATATATTAAGTGATATAGGCAGCAATTTTCTTTTATTCCTAGTGCTCAGAGCATCATAAGTCTTAATAATGGCCATCCACATTACCTGGGTTATATTTCCTTTGTTTTTATTCCTTTGTAGATGTGCCATCCAATCCCTATGGAGTGAAGATTATAGAGCTGTCACAGACCACAGCCAAGGTTTCTTTCAGCAAGCCGGACTCCCATGGAGGTGTGCCTATTAATCACTATCAAGTGGATGTTAAAGAAGTGGCATCAGAAACCTGGAAAATAGTACGCTCCCATGGAGTTCAAAGTAAGTCAATGATTTCAAAGTGTGTTGGTTAATTCAAGCTGATCTTCAACATACCTGTGTGATTAGCTTTTTAGTTTCCTTCAACATGCTATTTTTCTTTCTTTTCATGAGATAGGATTGGAAAGACGTTCCCACTGTCTTATTCTTCTTAAGAATACTTTAATAAAGAGTAGAAAAGTTTCCATCTTTAGTAAAGATTAAAGAGTTTTGGGAATTCCCTGGCAGTCCAGTGGTTTGGACTTGGCACTTTCACTGCCATGAGCCTGGGTTCACTCCCTGGTCAGGGAACTGAGATCCTGTAAGCCTTTTGGCTCGGCCAAAAATAAAATTAAAAAAAAAAAAAAAAAAGTTTAGCAAAATCACCAAAGTTTAATTCCAGGGGAAAAGTTAGTATTTAAAATTTGGGTGTTTGAAAACAAATTGCTGACATGTTACATTTGATGGCTGAATATTATCAAGTGTGTGTTTTCTATTTATTAATAATATTTCTTTCATAAGTAGGTGTGAAAGTCATACTGTAAAATGTATGTCTTGTATATATACTCATAAAGCCATCTATAAAAATTGACCTTGCATACAAAAATCTCCTTCAAAATTATGTTTTGAAAACTCAAATTTTTACTGTGTGTCATAAGATTTTGAATAATAGAATTAGCTAGCTATGAGAAGTTAGAACACTTTGCAACAGTTCTTTTCACTTACGTAGAATTTCATCATGTGAATATGTGATTTTTTTCTCCATTATTAGAAGAAACTAAATTAGGGAATAATACTAAATTACCAGAGTTGGACTCTGTTAATTGCACACACACTTATGAGCTTGTTTCCTTGAATGGAAATAAAATGCTTATATTGTACAGTAAAGGCAATACGTGGTCCAAAACGACAGTATAAAATAGTGAGGAAAGTACTGCTGCAGAGTGTTCCTCCTTTGCTGGCTCTGCCTTGACCCTAACATGTAGTGTGAAGGTTCTATAAAAGGCATGAGCCCTCCTGGGAAGAATTGTCCTAGTGGACAATGGAGACAGAACAGATAAAATCATTTGAGGCTCACCTGTGTTGGCACCTGTTTGTTCAGTTTTGACTAAGAGTAACTATAGGTTTTGATAGAAGTGTTGGGAATTTTGTCAATCAATCATGAATCATTTACACATTCTTCAAATAATGCCCTCAAACAGGTCAGCTCTTACCACTGCTTTTAATGATGAGAAATTCTGGATAGTTAATGTTCTTTGTATACATGCTATGTGGTTCAGGAGAGAAGATGCATAAAGGTCATGCCCAAAAAGAATGAATGAGTGAGTTCAAGGACGCTAGTAAAAGAAATGATTATCCTAGATGTAGGAGTCATATTTTTTTTAAGAAAGAGAAAACAAGAGAGGGTGAAAGGCGAGAGACAGAAAGAGAAGATATTTCTGACAGTAGAGAATATTTATAGTGAGCACTCCATCACAGACATGAAGAAACGGAATGTGAGGTCTGAACACGATAGAAATTACACTCGGCAGAATAGTACTGCCACACCCTGCCCCTCAACCCTGGGTTAGAGGGAGGAGGTGAGTAGATTTTCCCAAGACTTCTTACAAAGTTGCAACACCATGGAGAATTTATCATGGCTTTGGACTGGCCAAGTTTTTCAAGTTCAAAAACCTGATTTTGTACCCCATGTATACATCGCTCAGAAGCAAATTTCCATGCTTATAACAGTGGTATATAATAGCAAAGAACATTTGGTGATTTGCTGTGAGAAATCACTATCCCAGAAATGAGGCATTCAGAGTCTATACAATGAGTACGTGTGTATATTACATAGGAAAGAAAATGTGTCCGAAGCGTGTTTGGTGAGTCTCTAATGTCAGAAGCAAAGTTACATGAATATGGCATTTAATGGTTTCAGACTAGGACAGCCTAAAGCTTGCCAATAAGTCCAAAATACTTTAAGTCCCATGGCTGGAGCTTTCTCCCCTTTACATAAGGGAAATATCTGCACTGATACATTTTTTTTCTTTTTTGCGGCTTACTCTTCTTTCAAAGATATGTTAATAAGTTCCTTGAATCAGGTTACAATCATGTAACCAAACTACTGCATGATCTCAACTCAGTGTAGTACAAACACGATTTTTTAATCCAATTACTCATTTCATCATTTTTTGGGAAATCTCCCTTTCTGTTATTTAACATCTTTAGCAGACACTATAGATTTATGGTCCTCTTCAAGTACAAATACATTCAGTTAAATCCCGCACAACTTAAAACTTATAAAGTCCAGTTTAGCACTCATATTTTCTCTGGCCCCCATACAGCTGGGTCTTATCCTGGGGAGCTGAGAGTGGGAAGGTGGCATGAACTACATCTTCTCTCGGAGAGAAAAAAGGAGTCAAATACCTCTTATTTTTCTGTTGCTGTAATTCTCCTCGGGCTGTGCCTGCCACCTGTGCTCTCTGTGAGACCACATCTAAGTACCTGTCTCCTGGGGATGCATGTGTGGGGTGCAAGCACACCAGAAGACTTTTTGGAGAGAGAGTGTCCTCAGATGGAACACTGCTCAGCTTGACCTCCTCACCCTTGTCTCAGTAGGTTTTGCTCTGAGTGTAACTGTAGTCCATCAACTTTATGGAGTATCCATTTGACCTGGGGAAAAGTTCCACATCCTTATTAAGCTGAAATATAAGAACCTAGACTGCCTCACAGGTTTCCTCTTCCAGAAGACAGATTAATGTTCTGTAAAAACAAGAATTCCAAATGAGGATGGAAATGCCAAAGTCCCTCCACCTCCACTTTTTGCTGACAAATCCAATGGATCTGTTCATCCATTTGCGTTATCCTCACCTGCCAGAAGGGAAGAGAGATCTCTCCTGGGAGGAAGGTACACTATTCCAATGGAATTCTTCTCTGTGTCGCCTTCTGCTTATAGAGTGTGATGCAGTGAGCTTGGGGGTTGGAATGTTGGGACTGAGGTTCCAGAGCCAGTTCAGCCTCTTATTCAACTCTGCGGGGGATGCCTAACATTTTCTCAATTGCTTAGTATTTTCCATCTCTTTCTTCTCTTTATGAATTATCGCAGTTGAAAATTCCAAGACAGCAGAAGCAGGCCCATGCATTTCCACACAACTTCCTGTTGCTGGACTGGTGTCATTTTTTCTTCTTGAGATTAAGTGCACTTTAGTAATCTGATTTATTTAATGTTGAATTTACACTGTATATCTCAAATGAGAAGGTGATCTCATTTCATGTATAAAAACTCAAATCTTTAAGTGTTTCATCTTGTAGCCCTAGTATTTGGTTAACAGGCAGGAATGTAAATATGTAACTAAGAGAAAAACATAAATGCAAAGGTTAGCCAGGGACAAGCTGGACAATCCCACTGGAACCAATCCTAACAATCTAGAAAATGTGTGTCTGGCATTTGCTCTTCCTTTAGCTAAGAGATGTACCATTTTTGTAAAGATATAGTAAAGATATAGAATAACATAAAGAGATATAGTAAAGATCAGAATAGCAAATGCTTTATGCTGATAGAAATATGAAATATGGAATGCATAATCATAGTCATGTTTTCTGTAAAATTTAAATCAATAATTTGAATGTTAGAATATATAACATAGTTTAGATTTAAACTTTCTACCTTAAGCACACATATTTTCATTGAGTCACTACGGTTTCCTTTAAAAGTGATGCTTCAACCTTGCTCACATTTTTCCAACCAGACAGGCTTACGTCCTTTTAACAATGCCTAGAATTACCCTTTTACCCTGGCCAACCTACAATGTGCTCTCACAATCAGTCCTTCTTGGAAGTGCTTTCACACTAAAATTCTCTCTTCCCCCAGAATGAGTCTCCAGCAAGCAACAATATATTTCTTACATTATATTGTATTTATATTTTAATATATTACATTATATCATATTCTACTTCTTATACTACAAATCTCTGATTTATCTTTTCTCCTAGCTTATAAATTCCATGAGTGGAACTAGTATGCCCATTCATTTCAGTATTTCAAGTGCCAAAATATACAAGAGTAGAGGGTAGAGGGAATGATGAAATTTGGTAGAGGTGGGAGAAGGGAAAGGGTTATTTTATAGCACCTTATTATTGAGTCTCTGTAAGGTGAATCTGTTATATATCCCCCTTTCAATACATTTGTGTCTACAGAAGCAGCAAGGTGTTTATTAGAGATAGACATCTTTGAAAGAAGAGGGGAGAAAAAAAGCGGGGAAAATGGAATCATTGAACTGCAACGCAGGCTCCACAAAACCTCAATCAACTGGATGAGGATCTCTCAAGGCAACATTGTCCATCTTGGATGGACCACTTCACTTATAATAAATGGTTATTGAGCAACGTGACCTTAAGATGTAGTGCGTCAGTAGGCAGGTCTTGATGGGCAGCTCCAGTTACATGGCCATGTGGTCTGACTGTGATACCTTAGCCGGTCATTTCTTCTTGCTCAATTACATGCCAGGAATTTTTTAAAAAGGTATATAATTCTGCACAGAATATGGTATTACCTTGCTCATGAAATCTGGAGACTTCATTGTGATTCTCCCCTGGGAATGACCACAAATGCCACAGAATATTTCTTCCCATCCCTAATACATCAAACAACATTAGGTTCACTGCATCAGTCATATGACCCAAGTGGCAGGGCAACTTGAACCACTGCTTGGACCTGTTGCAGTGCCCTTTTCTGCTGAGGTCCCAGTTCAATGCTGGCATGGCAGCCTTGTGCACCATTTAGTGCCTAAGCTCCATTTTCCTCTGTACATCTCAAAAGCCTAATGCATCAAACTCACTGATGAATACCCTATCAAATCTCCTGCCTCATCAGAGACCTCTACTTTTGGTATCAACTGTTCCATATTTTATTATCCAGTAGCAGACACAGAGATCTAGTTTGGACTGCAGGGTATCTTGTAAAAGGAATTAGGGCTTTGATCAGGCAGGAGGGAAGTTGGACTGTACTGGAGGCATGATAATGCCTCAGCCCACCCATCAAGGAAGTCTGGAATGAGGAGTATTACATTCTGTATAATGTCCACCTTAGGCTAAAATGGCCAGTCCTTTATACCCTTGCTTCTTTCTTTACTCAGATGCAAGCTTGTCTGGGAACAGTACAACTGTGTTAGAGACAGCTTTTTGCACCTGAGACAGACCCTAACCGTCTGCAGCCTGAATTATCCCCAGCTAGGCAGCAAATGGGAATCTTAGCTGACAACTCCATATTTCCTATAATATCCTCTTTATTATGTATCTATTTTAAACAAAATCCCAAAAGCTGATCTAATTTCATAGATCAAAATCTTGTTGAAGTTTGAATTGTGAGGTATAATAAATTCTGCAATGTATGTATCTATATATAGTTATGAATATGTGTATACACAAAACTAAGAATTTATGATCTTATTTTATTTAGCACTATTTCTGATTTTTTTCTATTGAAAAATATTTCTGTCAAATAAATCATCAGAACATTTAAATATGGTTCCTTTGCCCTCAAAATGTTTTCTAGGATATTTCCAAGTCATCTATTAGCTGACTTGAGAAACAAAATTGGTTTATATTAATAAGCGAGCAAATTCTCATTTAGTACATGAAGATTTGTCAATGATGTTTTGAGTGAAATTACTCTGAAAATATATTCATTCCACCTCACACTGTATATAGATAGTCTTCTAAAATGATCATGTTGTTCCTCCTTGCTGAGGCAAAATATCAGTGATTAGGCAATTAATGTAACATTAAAGATAGCTAACATTTCTGTCTTAGTTTAGGCTGCTGTAACAAAATGTCTTAGATCAGGTGGATTAAACAACAGATACTTATTTCCCACAGTTCTGGAGACTGGGAAGTGCAAGATCAAGGTGCCATATGATTTGATTCCTAGGAGGACCCTCTCTCTGGCCTGCAGGTGGCCGCCTTCTCACCATGTCCAGACAGAGAAGAGAGAGGGAGACAGAGAAAGAGAGAGAAAGTGTGCAGCGTGCTCAGGTTTCTAGTCCTCTTGTTATAAGAACACTAATTTCTCCACCCTCATAACCTCATCTAAACCTAATTACCTCCCAAAGGCCCCACCTCCAAAAGGATCACATTAGGGCTTCAACATATAAATTTGGGGGGGAAGGAATACAATTCAGTCCCAAATATTCACTCTTTTGCAATCATTGTGGTGAGAACTGAAAATAAAGTCAATAGTCAACAAACTGAAGAATTTGGTAGTATCAATATATTCTGTTTTACAGAGAATAAAGCTGAGGGCAATCCATATAAAGGAGAAAACTGAGACTATAACGTGTAGTGTCTTATCCCTACGTCATATGGATGAATAATATTGAAACTAAAATTCAAACCCAGATAGGAAATCTGGTTCCAAAGCCTACACTATTAACTATTATGGACTTTGTATCTTTCATTCAGTTAAGACTTGAGAAAGTGGAACACAAATTACTGCCTTGTAGAATATGAGTTATATATGTGTGTGTGTGTGTGTGTGTGTGTGTGTGTGTGTGTGTGTGTGTGTGATTGTTGTGATGTGTTTTCGATAGCTAATGGGAGGTAGTTTTATAGATAATTTAAGGGGTAATTTGCCTGACAGAGTTAAATATGAATTAGAAAGGTGAAATATCACTGTTATTTGAAAGTTTATTATTAGAAAAGAATAAAGCTGAAGGGAAGGGAAGGGAGGAAAAACAAGGCAGACATTTTAAGCATGTTTGTTCATTCCACCCCATATATGGATGGTTGACTAGACTACAGCATGACAGTAAAGTCCAGAAAATATATGGTAAATATTGTGTGTGCGTGAGTTGTGAGACTATATGATGTAGTAATTGATGATTTCAAAAGGATATCAATTGAGACAAAAATAATTACATAGTAGCTTATTTCCTTTGTGCTTCAATGCATTACAGACATAAGAATCAGGGTACTTTACTAAAAACATTATTATAAGGGAGCTAGAGAATGTGGCCCAAGTACACCCTCTCTGGTGTAGCTTGATTTAAGGGTGAAAGTTATATGAACTGTAGCAGAGAACAGGCTTCAGAGATAGTGAGAATCTCAAAAATTGTATTCAACTTTGTAATTGTCCATATATACATATTCTGGAGGGGAGATCCATAGCTTTCATTCATTCTCAAAAGATTTATATTAAAAATGTTCTTATTTCAACTTTGTTTTCAAATTACAGTTCAGCTGAGTATACAATCAAACTTGATAGTTACTTTCCTTTTGTAATCTAAGGAGAATATTTTATTCTCTTCCGGCTTCCGTTGTTACTGTTTTGAAGTCTGCTGTTAGTTGTCATTTTTTTAATAAATAGTACATGTCTTAATGTGGATTTCTGTATTTGTTCTGCTTGGGGTTCAGTTTGATTTCTGAATCTGAAAATCCCTATCTTTCATCAGCTGTGGAAAATATTATATCATTACCTTCTTGAATATTCTCTTCTCCCATTCTCTCTATTCCTTTATTCTGAAAATCTAAGTAACATGCTAAACTTGTTATTTGAAAGCTTAGAATACCATATCTCCTTACATATATTTTATTATGTTTCATTCTTTTATTATGCTATTCAGCTCTGTCTACTAGCTCACTCATTCTTTGTTCACTTATGTTTAATCTGCCATTCAACCTCTTATTAAGTTTTTAATTCAATGATCACATTTTAATTTACATAATTTCTATTAGTTCATTGGCTTGTTTCAGCAGACTCTCACTCAGAGTGGCTTATTTACTAGTATATTTTATGGCTTTAGGTTGTGATCTCTTATTTTGCTTATCTTCTTTACTGGGAATCCTGCAAGGCCTTAGGTTTGGATGTATTCTTCCACAGAAGATATTGTTTGCCTCTGGAAATTACCCTGGAGCATTACAAAGCTGGAAGCACCAGAGCACCCTAAATTAATTTCTTGATTTGCGGTATTCTATGAGAGTACTATGAGACCAGGTTTATAGTTACTGATTGTCAAACAAATATTTATCTACCCACCTCACCCCGCCCAATCAAACTAGGATTTGGTTCAAGGCCAAGCCAGACAAATTGTAGTTGCCAGTAGTCTTCTGTGTGTGTGTGTGTGTGTGTGTGTGTGTGTGTGTGTGTTTTCTAGCTCACACTTTGAGTTTCATCCAAGAACTCAGACGTTCCTGGCTCCATGCAGGAGTCCCATCCTCAAATCTCTCTCATATCTTCTTTTCCCAGTGATGATATTCAAAATCAGTCTGTGTGAAAGCTCTCAGTTATCTGAATACCAGTGATGTTTTCAACAGGACTGCAGAATTGATAGAAATGCAGTTCCATTGCTACTCCTCTAGTTTCATATCTCCCTGTCCACTTCAATTTTGATAGTTTAGAGTTTGCCTTTCTTTTCTGTGAGATAATATGTACATTTACACAGACTTTTGAAAATGATATGTATAATCTGTAATTGTACTTAGAAAACTTGTTTCTCTGGCTGTGTAAGTAACCCTATGCTGAAACTCTGAAGATATATTTTAAGGCACTCATATACTTTTAAATAGTGAAAAAAATGCTAATTTTGTGTATTCGTTTTATAGTTTGTGCTAATCATTCATCTTAAACTTTAAGAGCTTTTTAAAACATAATTATACTCATTGCCTTTTAGGCATTTGTTAAAAGATAGATTTAGGTTTATCTATGAAAAGACACGTGCATATGGTCATGAACGTTTCAGCTACTACTTTTTTTTTGCCCTCAGAGTGGCTTTATGTTTTTCTAATTTACATTAGTTTAGTGGATGTTTAGTTACTTTTCCTTGTTCATAAATATCTGTAATTCATTATATACTGTTCATGTATCTGCTTCTAATTGCTGATATCATGACATAGAAATAAATATCAGTTCTCACTTGATTGTAATGTCATTCAGCAGGAAAATTTTAGCATCATAATTTTCCTGTTAGTAGATTCTGATTCTAAATGACTCACTAATTAATTTCCTATGAATTACACTTGCTCACTCTGTACCTGGTCCTAGGCTTAGGGGTCAGTTGAAGCCTAGACCTATTACTATATTCTCCAAGATTTAGCTGAAGCCTTACTGACCATCCCAATCACTGATGTGACACAAAACTAATTTTCAAAGCATAGATAATTGTGAATAAATCATAAATCAAAAACTTAAACTATTCAAATATAGAATGTGAGTCATTCTGACATTTAATTTTGAGTGAAAATCATGTTTTACAGGTGTAGCACTGTTTGGCTGGGAGGGCTACATGACATTCATTACCATATCATTTAACATTTTGTAAGTGTGTTCTATACACCTCATTGGGCACAAATGAAGAGAAAATCATAATCTTGCAAAACAGCTACTCATTTTTCAGTCTTCAAATTCAAAATGAAAAATTAATATTTTAAAATATCAAGTTATTTTTAACAGAACATAAAACAGTTCTCTCAAATAACATAATCTCTTTCTTTTGATTTGTGAAATGGTTAGCCAGCTAGAATCACACATAGAGGTCCTTCCATGTCTACCAAAATTATTACATGCTCTGCTTTATTTGGGTCTTAGCTTATAGCAGAATTTCCCTTTGTTCCTGAAAATAAGGGAGATAACATTTATTTGAAAATAAGAGCATTATCTAAATAAAATTCCATTGAAACTTTTATTTTTCCAAATTCTTGCCATTTTCACTAATAAAGGGATATAGTTATTGATTACAATTTGGAAATAAATACACAGTTGGATTTTTTAGTCCTGTCATTGTGTAGTTCCACTGAACCTTCAATGTGGCTTTGCAGGATGCAATTTCAGTGTGTATATTTAAATTTTAGATGTAATTTTAACATTATAGTATTTAGTTTGTAAACACTATAGTTAAAATTATGAGCATGCGGGCTTCCCTGGTGGTGCAGCGGTTGAGAGTCCGCCTGCCGATGCAGGGGACACGGGTTCGTGCCCCGGTCTGGGAAAATCCCACATGCCGCGGAGAGGCTTGGGCCCATGAGCCATGGACGCTAAGCCTGCGTGTCCGGAGCCTGTGCTCCGCAACGGGAGAGGCCACAACAGTGAGAGGCCCGCGTACCACACACACACACACACAAAATTATGAGCATGCTTCATTATTACATATAATTCCAAACTTTTTATCCAGGCTTTAATTTTAGCAAAGAATCTGTTTAAGTAAAATTTGAAAGAAAAAAATCAATTTATATGGTAGAGAAAGCCATTTTCTTTTTTTTTGAAAAGTAGTATTCAATAAGCATCTTTTCCAAGATTGTTTTGAAGTGTGTGTTTGGATTTATACAATACATGCCTGTGTCTGATAGATCAGCAAACTGGTTTTGAATAGAAGTTTAAATTGAAATAGGTTGAAGATTAGTGCTACTCTACTATATTTTTTTTCATTTTAACATTTATATTTTTCAATTTTTCTGTCAATTTTAAAATTTCTAAATCTTTCATTCTCTGATCATTTCATATTTCATGAGTACTATATATTCTCTCTCTGTTAATTGTAATTATAGTCTGTTTTCAAAGTTGTTTCTGTTCCCTAATTTTTTTCCTAGACTTATTTTGTTGTTATTATTGTTATTGATTTTATTCTCTGTCATTCATATTGGAAACTTTTCTCAAATATTTGGTGATCCTTGTCTGGATGTGTATACCTCAAAGAGAAAAAAACACCACTAGGCTCCGTTTGCAAGGGCAGGGCTTCTCAAGCTTTGTGATCAGATGGGTTTATGATTCCCCATCAACAAAGGTTTGTGAAGTGTCAGCTGTTTGTAGATATCTTTTTTGAGGATTTTTAGTTATTATCTACATATTTGACTACTGGAGCTTTGTGGAAAAGCAGTTTATGTTAGATGGTATCCCACAAATTTTTGCCAGCTCATCAGCTCCAAACTCCCTCATATTTATAACCCCATAGTCTAAGCTTTCTTGGTTCATTTTATCTAGTTAATAAACCTTTCATCTTCTGTTGAGAGAGAGGAATTCACCTTCCCTTAAATCTGAGACAAGAACGTGAAAGTACAGTTGTTCAAATGTTTGGTGATCATCCATTTCTTTGTTCCCATGTTTTGGACTTAAAATTTCTGAGACTTTCCTGAGTTCTGTAGGTCTAATCAGTTTACCTCCACTTGCCATCTCATCTTTATATACAGATATTTATTGTTTTTGTGTAATAATTTTTACATTTGGGCTTTTTCAAGTTTTAAAGCACAGACAATATTATATTAAAATTAATTCATTAATATATTGATGGTTATAATATTGACAATTCCCCTTTAGAAAAATGAGCATATCAATGTTTCTTACTGAGTAATGATTAGTACCTATAATAAGCTAAATTCCCTGCTTTATTGCGTGGCTAGTGAGGAAAAAATACCACAATTATCTTGGAAACTGGCTAGTGTCATATGCATACTCAGAGGAAATTTTGAATATAAGCTTAAACTTCAAAACTTGACAGTTTTTCTCAACAAGGACCAGAATAACAAAGGCCATTCGCTATGGACACAGTGTAAGGTTGCATATATTGTATCATATACAACTACAAGAAGAGCTATTTACATTTATTATGAGGTCAGTATTATTCAATATGGCAGCTCTGCTTATTGGTAGATATTTCTGCATTGCATAAAAGAACCTATTAGAATCCATAAAGTAATTTGATCCAACCAGTTCTATAATGGGAAGCATGCTATTTGATATCCACCTAATATTTTATTGTTTAAGACCCCACTAGTTATGCAGTAGATTTCAGGTTATTCAATAGCTCCTGGATTCTTCATTGGTAATTGAGGAACATGTTGTATATGTACAGTGCTACATCTCTAAACGGAGTACATAATAATGTAAGAGGTCATATTTTCATTAATTGTCAATTAATTTTTTAATGAAAATATACAGGATTGGGCTTCTTTTAATCTGAATTACAAAACTCAAAAAGAAAGTAATTGTTAATGGAAACATTTTGTGAAAGTTATTGCCTATAAAATTTCTTCCTTGATCATTGTTGAGTATGAAACATTTTGCTTTTGTTAGTATTTAAAAAGAAGGCCAGTGATTATTTAAAATATAGAGTAGGGCTTCCCTGGTGGCCCAGTGGTTGAGAGTCCGCCTGCCGATGCAGGGGACGTGGGTTCGTGCCCCGGTCCGGGAAGATCCCACATGCCGCGGAGCGGTTGGGCCCGTGAGCCATGGCCGCTGAGCCTGCGTGTCTGGAGCCTGTGCTCCGCAACAGGAGAGGCCACAACAGAGAGAAGCCCGTGTACCACAAAAAAATAAATAAATAAAAATAAAATAAAATATAGATTAAAAATAATGAGAATGAGTATCAAACTTTAACTAGAGTAAGCCCACACAAATATTTCTTCACATGCATTTTGCCATATTATGATGTTATCTAAGTTGTGACTTTCCTAAATTTATGGGGAGTTTTCTATGTTGTGTTATGGTGCCACTAAAAATAAAGAAATAATCGATATGTCTTTATGTTACTTAAAAACTTCCTTTTTAATTTTTTTTTGGAAATGCACCTCGGGAGATATCACTGCATATAACATGATGATACTTTTAGGTCTTTTCTGTCGCCTCTCCTTTCAAACCACACACACAGAGTGGTTTAACTATAAAAAATGAATTTTCTTTTTTTCTTTTTCTCTTATCTTTGTGTTTTTTCTTTTATGTGTGTTCTCAAAACATATATTGCTATACATTTTCTTTTGTGATGTATTAGCAGATATCTTTCATAAACAATGATTAAAGAATTCATGTGATCCAATGACATGAATCTGTGATAGCTACTTCATGTAATATATCATTTCTCAGCAAACTTTTTTGCCTACCACTTGTGATGAAATGGGTCTAAAAGGGTGTTCTGGTTTGCTTGCTTGTTTTCTGTTTTTTGTGGGTTTTTAAAAATAATTTTGTAGTTTCCCAATAGCTAAAAGATATTTTAACATCATTTCAAATTACACTTTAAGATTTTTATTCCAATGTTTCTTTGAATCCATGTTACTTATAGTTGCCTGAGTGAAACTGGATTTCCCTCCACATGTCATACTATTCAGTTTCACAATTTTAGAAATAATTTAAAATAATCATTATTTAGTGTCAGCTCTAAGCTGCTAAAGATTTTTAAAACTTAATAAGCTCCAATGCTTTTTTAAGATTCTTTACAATAAATATTTTTATGATTATACTATTTCCAACATAAATATGCCTAAATAAAATTGGCTATCATTTCTAAATGGCTATATTTCACATGGTGAAAGGCAAAAGAAAAATTGACTGCAAAAATCATCTATGTTAAATACAAGTGCAATAAACTCTTATGAATTGCAAAAAAAGGAAGAAAAATGTAATCCACAGTCATTTCACATTTTAAGTTAAAGGAAATCTGTTAGAATTTGCATGTAGGGGAAAGAGGTCTGTATGTTAAAATTCAAAACAAGAATGTCTTGGACTGTTTCCAGTGCGCCCATAAAAAGAACCCGAACTAAATTACAAACATATATAATTGAAATCTTAATGAATTTAAATTATGTAGAAAAAAGTATAGAGGGAACTAAACTAAGGGGAAAATTGTGTGAAATAGCAGTATTAAGTAAAATTACTTGTCTGCTGGAAACTTCCTCACATATGTCAAGATGAAGACACAAATTCATACAAAATTCTGTACTCAGCCTTGTCTCTGCTGTAATGACAGAGCTTTTATACAAATAATTAAAAAAATTTTTTTTAGTAAAATAAAGAGCTTTTCTGTGTAGTTATAATTTTATGAATCACAGATATAAAGGTTATGAAGAAATGAAATTAATTTATATAGGGAAGATGTTTGTGAGGAGTGAGAAAAGAAACATGAATATTTCATGAGTGCCTTATAGGAATTTAATCCACAGGTGGATGAAAGTATTCATAGATCCTAGACACTTTAAAACATTAGAACCCATCTCACTGCTGAAAAATACACTCTTCTGGACACTTTAGTGTTTAGTGTAAATAAGATCTTTGCTAGAATATAGCTTACAAATTCTTCTTAATTTCAGTGAGAAATCCCTATGGGCTAACCATCATGATTATTTGTATAGTGAATTTAAATGATAGGGATCTTTAGAAGACATATTTAAATTTTGTTCCCCTAAAATTTTTGAAATCATGTCCAACAATATTTAACTATATTAAAAATTATTTTATTTTATATTATTAAAATTTTTATTATGAACACTATTTTCTCTATTATTGTATATAAATATACTCAGAGTTTAAAGAGAGTATAGAGCTTTTCCTTTATAGACTAAATGGCTCAAGATTCTTTCATTGGAAATGTTCTAATGCCTTCTTCAGTAGTACCATCTTCCAAGGGGAGGATGAACACCGTGGACTGGCATGATCAGAAGTGGTTTCAGAGACTGGTACCACTCTGGTTCTCAGCTCTTTAGTATCATGTGTGTACCATGGAGATAATGCTCTTACTTTTTCCTACTGTTGCCACCTCATGTGCTCCTTTTTCTACATATTAAGGTCTGGTAAACATTTTAAACTACTAATGTACTGCTTTGATTTTTTCTCCTGTCCTTTTTTAAAAATCACTATTGTATACAGCAGTGATATTTAAAATAGGATTCTCATATTCAAAGAAATATAAAAGATCAGCCATTAGTATGCATAAAGGTAAGCTGAAAAATAATTCTCTTTCTCCAATTGAATGATATAAATTATGATTCAAATAATCACATTTAATAAATGAGTGGCAATACTAAGTATACATATATGTATATGCAAATATGTATTATGTGTTCGTGTGTATGTGTGTGCTTCATGTGTCTTTGCTTCTTTATCTCAAAATGTTCCCTTAAAAAAACACTTGGCACATCAAAACCAGTCCACTCATTGTGCCAAATGTGCATTCTACTTTCTTATGGCCATGCTTGAGTTTCTGTTACTCCTTCTACTCTTTTTTATCCATCCTTCAAGGCCCAATATAAATTTGAGCTTCTTTGTAACAATTTATTTGATTATCTTTTAGTAGAAATATTTTACATTCTTTTGCAACTCTTTAGTAAATATTGCTTATATCAGTCTTTTCCAGTGATCACCTCATAATATAAGTATTAAGATATGAGTCGTATCTCTCCATCTTGACTGCACATCTGAGAACCTGTGTACCATATTGTATAGACCTTTGAATATTCTGTATCACCTAAGATGAATTAATGTACCACTTAATTACGAACTTTGCTTATACTAAAATAAAATTATGTTATTAACTGTTTCCGAACATCTGTGAATTATCACCATAACCAAGCTAAATTAAATAAAACCACCTAAGCAAGTTGGTTGTTTTCTTCGTTCTTTGGAGTCTCCAGAGATTCCACAAGCTTTTCTGGGAATTAATGTTATGTAATTATAACCTAATTATCTGTCTTATAAAACCTAATTCTGTTTATATTAATAAACCTTCATGCCATCTACTAAAATTTTTAAAATACATGTTGTAGCATTTTTAAGTTTAGACTTAAGTAGACTATTGAGAAAATAGAGATAATTATCTTCCTCTAAAAAGCAGTCATAATTATTCCTAATTTTCTGCCCACTCTTCATACCAAAAGGCATTGTCCAAACACTTATGACATGTGCTGCTGCAACTGGCTCACCTAACATTAAAGAAGAAAGGAGATCTCCTTAGGTAAAAGATCATGCTTGTGCAATTGGACATGTCAATGGACAGCGTATTTTTCACAAGACAGAAAAATGAATGTATTCCATAAATCTGCCTCAATCTGGAGTATTTTGCCAGAGATCTTAATTTCCACAGCTGGTTCCTGTTGTGACACAGGAACACATAGAAAGAACTTTTCTTGCCTAATTGCTCTAGCTAGAACTCCCAGAACTGTGTTAAACAGACATGGTGAAAGCAGGCATCCTTGCCTTATGCCTCCTGATCTTAGAGGAAATATTTCAATCTTTTATCATTGAGGATGATTCACTGTAGGTTTTTAACATATGGCTTTTATTATGTTGAGTTAGTTTCTTTCCATTCCTAGTTTTTGAGTATTTTTATCATGAGAGAGTGTTGAGTTTTGTCAAATGATTTTTCTACATCAATTGAGATGATCATGGTGGGGTTTTTTTTCCTTCATCCTATAATTATGGTGTACTACATTGATTAATTTTTGTGTGTTGAAACATGCTTGCATTCCAGGAATGAATCCTGCTCGTCATTTTATATATTCCTTTTAATATGCTGCTGAATTTGATTTGTTAGTATTTTGTTGAGGATTTTTGCATCAATGTTCATGAAGAATAGTGGTTTGTAGTTTTATTTTGATAGTATCTGTCTGATTTTCTGTTTTGTGGTGGTTTTTTTTTTTTTGGCCATGCCATGCCGCATGTGGGATCTGTTCCCCAAACCAGGGATTGAACCCTTGCCCCGTGCAGTGGAAACATGGAGTCTTAACCACTGGACCACCAGGGAAGTCCCAATATCTGTCTGGTTTTGATATTAGATTAACGCTGGCCTCATAGAATTAGTTATGAAGTGTTTCCTGCTCTTTTTAAAGAAAATTTACCAAAAAATTAGTATTAGTCCTTCTTTAAATATAAATTTATCAGTGAAGCCATTGAGTTCACAGCTTTTCCTTTGCCATGAAATATTTTGTATTTCGGACTCAATTTTCTTACTAGCTATAAGTATTTTCATTCTATTACTTCATGATTTAGCCTTGGTAGATTTTGTGTTTCTAGGAATTTGTCCATTTCATCTAGGTTATCCAATTGGTTGACATACAGTTGTTCATAGTACTCTCTTATAATCTGTTTTATTTCTGTAGAATCAGTAGTAATGTCTCCACTTTCATTTTTAATCTTATTTTTCAACTATTTTTAGCCATAGTCTATGTAGCTAAAGGTTTTTCAACTTTATTGATCTTTTTTTGTGTGTGTGGTACGCGGGCCTCTCACTGCTGTGGCCCCTCCCATGGCGGAGCACAGGCTCCGGACGCGCAGGCTCAGTGGCCATGGCCCACGGGCCGAGCCGCTCCGCGGCATGTGGGACCCTCCTGGACTGGGGCACAAACCCGTGTCCCCTGCATTGGCAGGCGGACTCTCAACCACTGCACCACCAGGGAAGCCCTGTTGATCTTTTTGAAGAACCAATTTTGATAGCATTAATTTTCTCTGTTGTTTTTCTATTCGCTGTTTCATTTATCTCTCTTCTAATCTTTATTATTTCCTTAATTCTGCTAGCTTTGAGTTTAGTCAGTTCTTTTTCTTATTCCTTTTGTTGTAAAGCTAGGTTGTTGATTTGACATCTTCCCTGTTTTTTTTTTTTAATGTAAGCATTTAGAGCTATAAATTTCCCCCTTAGCTCTGCTTTCCCTATGTTTTTGGTATATGTTGTTTTCATTTACATTCATCTCTAAGTATTTTCTAGCTGCCCTTATGATTTCTTTTTTAACTCCTTGGTTTTCAGAATGTGATGTTTAATTTCCACTATTTTGTGAATTTTTGAGGTTTTCTCTGTTACCAATTTCTAACATCATCTTGTTATGGTCATAGAAGGTACTTTGCATGCTGTTTGTCTTTTTAAATTTCCTAAGTCTTAATTTGTGGCCTGACATATGGTGTATCTTGAAACATGCCCCATTGCACTTGAAAATGTTTTGCTGTTGTTTTGAGGTAGTGTTCTGTATATGTCTGTTAGATCTAGTTGGTTTATTTTGTTGTTTAAGTCCTCTATTTCCTTACTTATCATCTGTTTGATTATTCCATTATTGAGTAGTATATTGAAGTCTCCAACTCTTATTTTAAAACTATTGTTCCCTTCATTTCTGTCAGTTTTTGTTTCACATATGATGATATTTCAGTAGTATGTAAATGTTTATAATAGTTACATCTTCTTGCTGTATTGTAAATTTTATTAGTGCATAATGTCATTCTTTTTCTCTTGTAACATTTTTGGACTTAAAGTCTATTTTGTCTGATATTAATATAGCCATCCCTGCTCTCTTTTGGTTATTATTTGCATTGATAATCTTTTTCCATCCCTTCACTGTCAACCTAGTCTCTGTTTAGTCTTTGAATCTAAAGTGATTCCCTAGAGACAGCTTAAAGTTGGGTAATATGATGTTAGTCATTCTGCCTACTCTGTCATTTCATTGGAGAGTTTGATCCATTTACATTTAAAGTAATTACCAACAAGGAGTTACTTCTATCATTTTTCTATTTGTTTTCTATATGCCTTATAGCTTTTTTTGGTCCTCATTTTCTGCATTGTTGTCTTCTTTTGTGTTTAGTCAATTTCTTTTTGTACTGAGATATTTAAATTCCTTTTGCATTTCCTTTTATGTTTATCCTATAGCTATTTTAGTTTTTGGTTACCATGGGATTTCACTTATTCTAAAATTGTAACAGTCTAATTTGAATTCATACCAGCTTAACTTCAATAATGTACAAACACTCAGTTCCTTTACAGCTCCATCCCCATTCTTTTGATTGTTGATATCACAACTTTACATCTTTATACATTGTGTGCCCAAACATGAACTGGGATAATTATTTTAAACACATTAGTCTGTTAAATTGTGTAGAAAACAAAATTTGGAGTTACAGAAAAAAGTCACAATAATACTAGCTATTAGAAAAATATTTCTGAATGTAATAGTCTCTTAATGTCAAAAACAATCAGTGCAGTTACAAACCATTTCTACAGTAGTACTATTTTATAATTGTCCATGTATTTATCTTCATTGAGAACTGTATTTGTTCATATGGCTTTAGTTACTGTCTAGTGTCCTTTCATTTCATCTTGCAGGACTCCCTTGAGTATTTTTTTCAGGGCAAGTCTAGTGGTAACAAACTTCCTCAACCTTTGTTTATCTGGAATGTCTTAATTTCTCCCTCATTTTTGATAGACAGGTTTGCCAGATACACAACAGTTTTTTTTTTCCTTTCAGTGCTTTAAATAATTTATTCCACTGCCTTTTGTTCTCTAAAGTTTCTGATGAGAAATATGCTGATGATGTTATTGAGGATCCCCTATATGTGATGAGTCACTTCTTTCTTGCTGCTTTGAAGATTCTCTCTTTTTCTTTGTGTTTTGAAAATTTGATTATAATGTGTCTTGGTGTGGCCTTCTTTGAGTTCCTCTGCCATGAAATTCATTGAGCTTCTTGAATGTTAATATTCATGACTGAAATTTTCAGGAGTTATTTCTCCAGTATTCTCTGTCTCTTTCTCTCAGTTTTCTTTCTGGAACTCTTACAGTGTGCTATTTGTCCACTTGGTTGTGTCCATGTCCACTGGTCCCTGGGACAGTGGGCTCTGTTTACTTGTCTTCAATCTTTCATTTCTCTCCCTCTAATTCAAGGATTTCCATTGTCTTATCTTTAAATTCATTGATTCTTCTGCTCTTTCATATCTGCCTGTGAATCCATCTGATGAATCTTTCATTTCAGTTACTGCAGTTTTAAGCTTCAGAATTATGTTTTGGTTTCTTTTTAGGTTTTCTCTCTTTATTGGTATTTCCATTTTGGTCATACATTGTTTTCTTGACTTTGTCCACATCTTCCTGTAGTTATTTAAGCATGTCTAACACAGTTGTTTCAATGTCTTTGTCTAGTATATCTGCCATGAGGTCTTTTTCAGGGACAATTTCTGCTGATTTCCTTTAAATGGACCATGTTTCCCTGTTTCTTTGCAAGCCTTGTGATTTTATGTTGAAAATCGGACATTTGAATGTAATAATGTGGTAACTCTGGAAATCAGATCCTCCTTCTTCCCCATGGTTAACTCTTATTGTTATTGGTTATTTTGATTTTTTAAAAATTATTGTTGTAGGTTGGGTCTGTGCCAAGATGTAAACCTAAGGTCTTTTCAGTGTGCCAGTCTTCTAAATCACCAGGGAGTCATTTCAGCCAGAGGAGAAGGGGCAGCAACAAATGTGGGGAATTGCAACAACAGTGGCTGCCCACCTCTGTGATCAAAGGCAGCAACCAAAGATCAGAGCAAGATCTCAATATTTGCAAAACAGGGTGCTTTTTACCAACCCTGGCTCCCACAAGCTGTGTACGAGTTGCTGCAGGAGCACATGTACAGCTACTACTTGGCTGAGGTGGGGATGGTAGCTGCTGACACCTGAAATGACCAAAATTTACCATAATTTACTGTCCATGTCTTCTTCTAGAAGTTTCAGGACTTTAATAGTGTCCAGAATTCCAAACTATCTTCATCAAACAGATTCTTCCAGTACAATTGTTGTCTAGGTGGGGAGACAGATACCTGGTGCTTCTGACTCCACCTCTTTCCTAGAATCCTCCCTTAACAGTTGCATTTCTTAATATTCATTGAAACTTTAACATATAGACACTCTTTCTCTGTGCTTTAAAAGTTAAGATTCAGATTATTTTTTAAAACAATTTTTAT
Source organism: Tursiops truncatus (assembly GCF_011762595.2). Taxonomy (NCBI): domain Eukaryota; kingdom Metazoa; phylum Chordata; class Mammalia; order Artiodactyla; family Delphinidae; genus Tursiops; species Tursiops truncatus. The sequence continues at coordinate 121,407,589 of NC_047037.1, forward strand.
GATGGATTCCAGTGGAATTGTTCAGATGAGCATTTTCAGTTTGTAGGAAGTATTCATAAGAAAGTGAATTATGCACATGGATGTTTAACCATGTAATTATCTGCTTCATAATTTAAATTCTCCAAAAAAGACATATTTTAAAATGCTCCAAGTCAAAAGATCTTAATACCTTTCAAAATAGCTATATAGAAATATAATGTAATATTTGTGTTGAATGCTGAAAATATTATTTACAAATAAAATTTTTGTCACTAGATTTTAGGGATCTGAAAACAGCTAAAATATAAATGGCAAGCATTCATATTAATATATTTGACCTTGAAAATGGAGAAAGAAAAAAGTTTAGAAAAACTAAAAACTCTGGGGAAAAAAACTGCCCAAGTTGCACTTGCTGCATTAGTTCAGAATCTTACTTGCATTGTAAGGGAATTTCTGGACTGTCTGTATGGTTTGGTGCAACAGAGAACATAAATGATACAGCAAGACCAGTTCATTCCTCTTTATTTGGAAATGTGTCTAGGAACCTTTAATGAGATACATAAAATAAACTTTTTAATTTAGTATTTAAAAATACATAAAAATGAAAGAATAAATTGGCCAAAATGCACAATAGGCAGAAGTGACTGGTAAATGTCTCTTTTCTAAAGTGAAAGGCTTAAGAATCAGAACTCTTTTTTTTGTTGTTTTTTTGTTTTTGTTTTTGTTTTTTTTTTTTGCAGTACGCGGGCCTCTCACTGCTGTGGCCTCTCCCGTTGCGGAGCACAGGCTCCGGACATACAGACTCAGCAGCCATGGCTCACGGGCCCAGCCGCTCCACGGCATGTGGGATCTTCCTGGACCGGGGCACGAACCCACGTCCCCTACATCGGCAGGTGGACTCTCAACCACTGTGCCACCAGGGAAGCCCAGAATCAGAACTCTTAATAATCAGATTGTTTAATCTGATTTGCCCTGAATTCTCATTATTGCATCTTGCTGTAAATATAATATGCTCCTGTGAACTATAAAGAAAAAAAATCACTGAGTTGTATCCAGCTTATAGTGACGAGAATTTATGAAGATCATCAGCATGGATTTACATTGTTCATTCTGATGAGAATCCAAGAATACAGGAATAAGTAAAATATTCTAAGAAAGAGGTTGTGCCCTCTAAAAGCTTAGGTTAAATCTTGAAAAGTATATACAGAATTATCATTTTTATTATAGTTTTTATTTTTATATGTAATTAATGTCTTTGAGAAGAGAGAATACATATTTCTCATGTTCAGGTTTATGAGGACTTTTTAGATTCCTTGCTTACAAGTGATTTTCTGTACTCTGGTTTTACAGGCTGAGATACAAATGTGGGACAATACAAAGCTTTAACTTTAAGATAGAATTCAAGCTTTGCATTTATTGGCTGGTTGATCTTCTGAGCCTCCATTTATTTATCTATGATATCTAGAGTACACCCAAACTGGTCAAGTCTAAGTATTCAATGACACACCCTCAAATGGGAATTGAATGGTGGATTTTTTGCACAGGCAAAAAGTTTTACTTGGAGAAGTAAAATGTGCTTTAATTATTCAGCAACACAAGAAGAGAGTCAATAAATTAATGATAAAGGATAACAACTGTAGATTTAGCAAGTGTCCTTTATTGGATCACTTTTTTCTTTCTTTTTAACATTTTTATTGGAGTATAATTGCTTTACAATGTTGAGTTAGTTTCTGCTGTATAACAAAGTGAATCAGCTATGTGTATACATATATCCCCATATCCCTTCCTTCTTGTGTCTCCCTCCCACCCTCCTTATCCCACCCCTCTAGGTGGGCACAAAGAACTGAGCTGATCTCCCTGTGCTATGCAGCTGCGTCCAACTAGCTATCTATTTTATATTTGGTAGTGTATAAATGTCAATGCTACTCTCTTACTTCGTTTCAGCTTACCCTTTCCCTCCCTGTGTCCTCAAGTCCATACTCTACGTCAGCATCTTTATTCCTGCCCTGCCACTAGGTTCTTCAGGACCATATATATTTTTTTTAGATTCCATATATATGTGTTAGCATACGGTATTTTTCTCTTTCTGACTTACTTCACTCTGTATGACACACTCTAGGTCCATCCACGTCTCAACAAATGACCCAATTTCATTCATTTTTTGGCTGAGTAATATTCCACTGTATATATGTGTCACATCTTCTTTATCCATTCATCTGTTGATGGAAACTTAGGTTGATTCCATGACCTGGCTATTGTAAATAGTGCTGCAATGAACAATGTGGTACATGACTTTTTGAATTGTGGTTTTCTCAGGGTATATGCCCAGTACTGGTATTACTGGGTCATAGGGTAGTCCTATTTTTAATTTTTTAAGGAACATCCAGACTGTTCTCCATAGTGGCTGTATCAATTTACATTTCCACCAACAGTGCAGGAGGGTTCCTTTTTCTCCACACCCTCTTCAGCATTTATTATTGGTAGATTTTTTTTATGATGGCTATTCTGACCAGTGTGAGTTGATACCTCATTGTAGTATTGATTTGCATCTCTCTAATGATTAGTGATGTTGAGCATCCTTTCATGTTTGTTGGCAATCTGTATATCTTCTTGGAGAAATGTCTATTTAGGTCTTCTGCCCGTTTTTGGATTGGGTTGTTTGTTTTTTTGATATTTAGCTGCATGAGCTGCTTGTATATTTTTGGAGATTAATCCTTTGTCAGTTGCTTCATTTGCAAATATTTTCTCCCACTCTGAGGGTTGTCTTTTGTCTTATTTATGGTTTCCTTTGCTATGCAAAGGCTTTTAAGTGTCATTAGGTCCCATTTGTTTATTTCTGTTTTTATTTCCATTTCTCTAGGAGGTGGGTCAAAAAGGATCTTGCTGTGATTTACATCATAGAGTGTGCTGCCTATGTTTTCCTCTAAGAGATTTATAGTGTCTGGCCTTACATTTAGGTCTTTAATCCATTTTGAGTTTATTTTTTCTGTATGGTGTTAGGAAGTGTTCTAACTTCATTTTTTTACATTTAGCTGTCCAGTTTTCCCAACACTATTTATTGAAGAGGTTGTCTTTTCTCCACTGTATATTCTTGCCTCCTTTATCAAAGATAAGGTGACCATATGTGTGTGGGTTTATCTCTGGGCTTTCTATCCTGTTCCATTGATCTATATTTCTGTTTTTTGGCCAGTAGCCTACAATCTTGATTACTGTACCTTTGTAGTATAGTCTGAAGTCAGGGAGCCTGATTCCTCAAGCTCCACTTTTCTTTCTCAAGATTGCTTTGGCTATTTGGGGTCTTTTGTGTTTCCATACAAATTGTGAAATTCTTTGTTTTAGTTCTGTGAAAAATGACATTAGTAGTTTGATAGGGATTTCATTCAATCTGTAGATTGCTTTGGGTAGTATAGTCATTTTCAAAATGTTGATTCTTCCAATCCAGGAACATGGTATATCTCTCCATCCGTTTGTATTGTCTTTAATTTCTTTTATCAGTGTCATATAGTTTTCTGCATACAAGTCTTTTGTCTCCTTAGGTAGGTTTATTCCTAGGAATTTTATTGTTTTTGTTGCAATGGCAAATGGGAGTGTTTCCTTAATTTCTCTTTCAGATTTTTTGCCATTAATGTACAGGAATGCAAGAGATTTCTGTGCATTAATTTTGTATCTTGCTACTTTACCAAATTCACTGATTAGCTCTAGTGGTTTTCTGGTAGCATCCTTAGGATTCTCTGTGTATAGTACCATGTTATCTGCAAAGAGTGACAGTTATACTTCTTTTCCAATTTGCATTCCTTTGATTTCTTTTTCTTCTCTGGTTGCTGTGGCTAAAACTTCCAAAACTATTTTAATAATAGTGGTGAGAGTGGGCAACCTTGTCTTGTTCCTGATCTTAGAGGAAATGTTTTCAGTTTTTCCCACTGAGAATGATGTTGTCTGTGGATTTGTCGTACATGGCCTTAATTATGTTGAGGTAGGTTCCCTCTATGCCTACTTTCTGGAGAGATTTTATCATAAATGGGTGTTGAATTTTGTCAAAAGCTTTTTCTGCATCTATTGAGATTATCATATTATTTTTTATCCTTCATTTTCTTAATATGGTGTTTCACACTGATTGATTTTTGTATATTGAAGAATCCCTGTGCTCCTAGGATAAACCCCACTTGATCATGGTGTATGATCCTTTTAATGTGCTGTTGGATTCTGTCTGCTAGTATTTTGTTGAGAATTTTTACATCTATGTTCATCAGTGATATTGGCCTGTTGTTTTCTTTTTTTGTGACATCTTTATATGGTTTTGGTATCAGGGTGATACCAAACTCTTCAAAACTCTTCTATATTTTGGAAGAGTTTGAGAAGGATAGGTGTTAGCTCTCCTCTAGAAGTTTGATAGAATTCGCTTTTGAAGCCATCTGTTCCTGGACTTCTTGTTGTTGGAAGATTTTTCATCACAGTTTGAATTTCAGTGCTTGTGTTTGGTCTGTTTATATTTTCTATTTCTTCCTGGTCCAGTTTCAGAAGGTTGTGCTTTTCTAAGAATTTGTCCATTTTTTCTAGGTTGTCCATTTTATTGGCATATAGTTGCTTGTAGTAATCTATCATGATCTTTTGTATTTCTGCAGTGTCAGTTGTTCCTTCTCCTTTTTTCATTTCTAATTCTGTTGACTTGAGTCTTCTCCCTTTTTTTCTTGATGAGTCTGGCTAATGGTTTATCAATTTTGTTTATCTTCTCCAAGAACCAGCTTTCAGTTTTATTGATCTTTGCTATTGTTTCCTTCATTTCTTTTTTATTTATTTCTGATCTGAACTTTATGTTTTCTTTCCTTCTGCTAACTTTGGGATTTTTTTGTTCTTCTTTTTCTAATTGCTTTAGGTGTAAGATTAGATTGTTTATTTGAGATGTTTCCTGTTTCTTGAGGTAGGATTGTATTGCTCTAAACTTCCCTCTTAGAACTGCTTTTGTTGCATCCCATAGGCTTTGGGTTGTCGTGTTTTTGTTGTCATTTGTTTCTAAATATTTTTTGATTTCCTCTTTGATTTCATCGGTGAGCTCTTGGTTTTTCAGTATTGTATTGTTTAGCCTCTATGCGTTTGTATTTTTTACAGTTTTTTTTCCTGTAATTGATATCTGGTCTTACAGCATTGTGGTTGGAAAGGATACTTGATATGATTTCAATTTTCTTAAATTTACCACAGATTGATTTGTCACCCAAGATATAATCTATCCTGGAGAATGTTCCATGAGCACTTGAGAAGAAAGTGTATTGTTGTTTTTGGATGGAATGTTCTATAAATATAAATTAAGTCCATTTGTCTAATGTGTCATTTAAAGTTTGTGTTTTCTTGTTTATTTTCATTTTGGATGATCTGTCCATTGGTGAAAGTGTGGTGTTAAAGTCCCCTAGTATGATTTCCCCTTTTATGGCTGTTAGCATTTGCCTTATGTATTGAGGTGCTCCTATGTTGGGTGCATAAATATTTACAATTGTTATATCTTCTTCTTGGATTGATCCCTTGATCATTATGTAGTGTTCTTCTTTGTCTCTTGTAACAGTCTTTATTTTAAAGTCTATTTTGTCTGATATGAGAATTGCTACTCCAGCTTTCTTTTGATTTCCATTTACATGGAATATCTTTTTCCGTCCTCTCATTTTCAGTCTGTATGTGTCCCTAGGTCTGAAGTGAGTCTCTTGTAGACAGCATATGTACAGGTCTTGTTTTTGTATCCATTCTGCCCCTCTCTTTCTTTTGGTTGGAGTGTTTAATCCATTTACATTTAAGGTAATTATCAATATGTATGTTCCTATTAAAATAAAATAAAAAAGAAGAGAGCAACCAAACCAATAAACAAATCCACCAGTAATAACAAGCTCTAAAAACTAAACTAAGATATACATAAAAATCAGAAACAAATCAGTCACAGACAGCAAACTCCAAGTCTACCATTGCTCCCAAAGTCCACCGCCTCAATTTTGGGACTATTCATTGTCTATTCAGGTATTCCACAGATTCAGGGTACAGCAAGTTGATTGTGGGATTTAATCTACTGCTCCTGAGGCTGCAAGGAGAAATTTCCATTTCTCTTCTTTGCACAGCTACTGGTGTTCAGCTTTGGCTTTGGTCCTGCCTCTGCATGTAGGCTGCCCTCAGGCATCTGTTGTCCACCCAGACAGGAGGGGGTAAAGCAGTGGCTGATTAGGGGGCTCTGGCTCACTCAGGCCAGGGGTAGGGAGGGGTACTGAATGCGGCATGAGCCAATGTGGTAGAGGCCAGTGTGGCATTGCAACAGCCTGAGGCATGCTGTGTGTTCTCCTGGGGAAGTTGTCCCTGGATCACAGGACCCTGGCAGGGGTGAGCTGCACAGGCTCCCAGGGGTGGGGGTGTATGGATAGTGACCAGTGCTTGCACACAGGATTCTTGGTGGCAGTGGCAGCAGCCTTAGCGTTACATGCCCATCTCTGTGGTCTGGGCTGATAGCCGTGGCTTATGTCCATCTCTGAAGCTCCTTCAGATGGTGCTCTGCCTTCTGTGGGCAGACAGGGAAGGAACCCCCTCTCCTCGTGCACCCCAAAACCATGGTCTCTTGACTCTTAGGCAGGTCCAGACTTTTTCCTGGACTGCCTGCAGGCTATATGTGGCACACTCACCCCCTCAGGCTGTCTTCACATAGGCAACCCCTGTCCTCTCCCTGGGATCTGACCTCTGAAGCCTGAGCCTCAGCTCCCAGCACCCACCCACCCCAGCGGCTGAGCAGACAAGCCTCTCAGGCTGGTGAGTGCTGGTCAGCTCTGATCCTCTGTCTAGGAATCTCTCTGCTTTGCCCTCTGCACCCCTGTTGCTACATTCTCCTCCATGGCTCCAAAGCTTCCCCACCACCACCCCCTGTCTCCACCAGTTAAGGGGCTTCCTAGTGTGTGGAAACGTTTCCTCCTTCACAGCTCCGTCTCAGAGGTGCAGGTCCTGTCCCTATTCTTTTGTCTCTGTTTTTTCTTTTTTCTTTTGCCCTACTTGGGGGAGTTTCTTGCCTTTTGGGAAGTTGCAGGTCTTCTGCCAGCATTCAGTAGGTGTTCTGTAGGAGTTGTTCCACATGTAGATGTATTTCTGGGGAGGAAGGTGATCTCCACGTCTTACTCCTCTGCCATACTGAAGGTCCCCCCCGATCAGTTTTTTAAATGATCTTTTGTTTAGCATATTTTTTTAAAAATGTCAATTCAAAAACTCTTTATTGACTTCTCATTCTGCATTTGAAATATCTAGGCTTTGTGAGGATTGGAGATAATATGTATGATATGTATGATGTATGTTCTGCTCATAAGATTCTTACAATAAAATCTTCTCACAGTGAAGCATTCAAATACAAAAATAGGGGACATATCAATAACAGAAAAAAATATTTATAAATATTATTAAGAGGTTAAATAACTAAAATGAGGCTTAGAGTTTTTATAGCCATGGTACAGAGAGGAGTATTTAATCACAAAAACTTAACTTATGCTCCCTGCCAAAAAAAAACAAAAAAGCTTATAACATAAAAAAGAATGTTGTTCGTATAGACATTTGGAGAAATTAGCATATTTGTGAGTGAAAAATAATATTCTGATTACTTTTAATCATCAAGAGATTTCATGGGTATTTTATAAAAACCTATTGTTTTAGACTATAGAAGAAAATTTTTGGTAATTATATAGCTCTCATATTTTCCATACTAAGTGGATCTTAAAAAAATCAATTGAACTCCCCTTAGATGAATAATTTCTATGTGATAATAAATATTATATTTTAAATTTAAAAAGTATGATTAGTTTATGAAAATAATTTTGATGGAACTTTTCTGTTTTCAAATCAAGGTTTTTACAAAGAGAGTATATTTCAAGAAGAAGCCATTTAATTTCAAGGAACAACAAGTACTTCTGTGTAAAATCTTGCATCAGTTAAAACTCAATTATTAAATGACCATATTGTTTTTATACATAGTTTATACTCATGTTGAAAAAGAACATAAAGAGAAATATAGTAAAGAAATAATTATGAAGATTCAGAAATGATGAGCTGTGATTTTAAGATAGTGTCATCAATACATTGAATAAAAGCCCCACGCAAATAGCACATAATCATGTGGTTAATTTTTCTTTCTCCTGTTCATCAATGTATATATTCATATGAATTTTTTATTATAAAAATATATCCACAAATGTTATTTATATTATAATATATATTTATACAAGTTCTATATTATGATCCATAAAAGTCTCCAAGGTACTTTTAAAAAGGTGAGATCATATTCTTTTGCAACTAATGGAATCTTGAAACATAGTGTAATTTGTACAAAAATAAAAATTTATATTTTCAAAAATAAATGAAAATACAATTGAACTGAGATGATTATTTACATAAACCTCTTAAGAAAACTTAAAGACACTTTTCATTAATAATGAAACTATCCCTGAATTCATTCTTATGTATGTAAAGAATAACTGGAGTCAAAGTACTAAAAAATTCTACATTAGGGATAAAAAAGTAAAAAATTACTTTTTTTTTTTTCAAGCCTATTGCAAACTTCTGCAGAAAGGAGTCAGAATTCTCTCCCTCAAAAAGAAAGCTTTTTTTGTCTTGTTTTAATTGTTTAGAGAACAAAAGCTGAATCTCAGGTGAGAAACTTCAGGGATTTCATTATGTTTTCAGATTTATCTAAGGAGATTAACAAGAAGTGTAATTTCGAATGATCAGTTCTATCCTAGCCAAGCTTTGTATTTTCCCATAGCTATCTGACATGTTTCACAGTTCTTGACAACCTGAACAGTTCCATTTTGGGTGGATGATACAACAGTTCTACATCAAGGGAGTCCTTATCTCCCTACATTGATTGACAGGAAAAATGCATGGAGACATCTGGGGTTTAGGAGAGTTAAGAAAACATGGCTAAATTTAATCTCACTTTAGACCTTTGCTCAGCATAATTAGTTTGTAAATATGTAATTTATTTTGCTCCAAGGGTTGTAAATATTCTGTAGCCTCTGCTTCTCTTGACAGCCAAAGGGAGGAATTTATAATTCATTATCTGAACAAACTAAACTTATTGTGTTCAACTTCTTTTAATAAAGTTTGATTCCCTTCTTAAAGAGAGAATACAACTTCAGATTTTTCTCTCTAGTAATATCATTTCCATACTTGTAAAAATAATATTTAAAAAGTTCCTATTTCCCTTTCATTTGCCAGTTAAAATGTCATTGTTTTTATGCATTTCGGTATTTTGCTGTACTTTTTACATTTATAGCCAGGTGACAAAATGGCCATTTATGAAACTCAATTATATTTAAATCAAGCAGAAACATTATATTAGTGAGGGAAATTAGCTTTTTTATAGAACCTGTCCCTGTTGCCATGTCAAAGAAAAATTCATGATTGTTTATAATTTTCAGAATTGCAGTATGGTTTCCAAATCATGCTGACTGAATATAACTATGAAAGACCTTAATGTATGCCGTTTGTCCTTAAAGAACTTTTAATGGTTTGTAATCTAGAACTACTTTCACCTAATTTTTGAGTTTGAATTTCTAATAAATTGTAGAGAAAGAACCCATTCCCACACCTTAGTTTGTGGTTCTGTTGTTCTATTGTATGGACACACTTGGGGAAAGAACATCTTTCATTAACTAACTTCATAATTTGAGGTGCTCTATTATAGAGTACACAGCATTTGAATTTCAAGTGGTGGTTTGCTTTCAAGCCCTACCTTGTGTATTCAGAAACCCTATGTTTGGTAATATGCCAGTAAATTATGGATGATTTCATGTATACATCCTCTCATTAAAGAAAGACAAGCCAAATTACAGACGTAGGCTTTGCCTCCCCTGAATCTTTTCTTTTCCCTCTCTTTAAATTAGTCCCAATTTATGGAGTTGTTTCTATTTCACACAGTAATCTTTATGTTCACACAATGTTAATAAGCCTCATAACAAGGGTTATTGTACCAAAACCTTTAGAGTCAGAACTCAAAAACAGACTGATTTCTTGTATATCATTTTGTAAAACTCGCATTAATAGGCTTATTTCCAAACCTCTCCCCTATAATTTGGAAGGTCCTCTATAAGGCCTCCCTCATCCACTTTACATTTAAGTGTTTTAGCCCAATGTTGTAATAACAGCTCCATCATCATTTTGCCCTCTTTTCTCCTCTCCTTGGCAAACTGCCTTGCTGTGAAACTCAGTCAGTAAAGAGGAGAGTCTTGACACAGAACAGAAAAATAAGAGGAAACACGGGGAAAATCAGCTCTGACTTGATCAGAACGCAATTAAAGAAATAGATTTCCCCTTGGCAGAGGTAGAGGGACACCCAAAACTCACAATCCCTATGAAATGTTAGAGAAAGAGGAATGCTGGCAACCCAAGCCAGAAAGAGGTTTGTCTAGAATCACTCAGATAATTCAAGTAAAATATGGAGTTGCTTTGCTTTGTGTTGTGTGTGTATGTGTTGTTTTAATTGTTTAATCCAAGTAATTTCCTCAATTTTCCCTGATTTGATCTGCTCTGATACTTTGATAGCTCTATTGTTATGCATTTTTAACCTAAAAAAATGAACAGTCTGATCTCTACACTTCTGATGAAATGAAGAATTTTATTTACAATTAAAATTGTGTGCTTTAAATTCTGTTGCTTTTCTTGTTTGATTACATAAAGACAATTGAATCTAAGCATTACTAGTTCCACACAGCTGAGTTACAGTCTATCTCATAATATTAAAATGATGGTAACAGCTGCATCTTTACATCATAGAATATGGAGAGGCATGTCACATACCAAAGTTATCTGTAGCAGTAAAAGCATCTATGGCAAACTCATATATTCTTGTAGAGACTCTCTGTATAGATTATCTGTGTAAATGTTAAGATTTATAAATATCACTAAGACTATTTTGCCTGTAAACATAAAATATTTTTCCATTAAACAGAAAGTTAAGGATGAATAAATTTTAGATGATCCATTATTCTGTATTATTTCACAGTCTATAGATAATATCCCCACTTGCATAAATAATTGATATACAGGGGTGATTATTTCATGAATCACAATTTTTTATCTATACCTTCTTTAAACTTATTTTTATACTTTGTTTCTATTACATTTAATAAAAGTGTCTTTTTAGAAGTTGAGAGACCACCTCAGTCCTAAGACCTGGTTGAATCTCAGTCAGTGGTGGAATCTGGCCCAGAGCCACACGACTTCTTTCATGAGTCTAAAGTCTGCATCACTAAATGTCTTATTACAAAGGTTATTGCAGTCTGGTTACTTCCTGCTGGAGTCTCTCATATGTCCATGCGACATCAAGTCATTCTTCATTAGGGTAAAGAAGAGGATAATCAGATACAAACTACTCCATGACAGTATTGATTGTCCAACGGCCCAAGCATTTTTGTTACAAGCCCTGAAGAATAAACACACTTTTATAAGGCATTAATTTCTGCAGCTCTAGCTCACTTTGGCTTTAAATTTGCTATATTTATTAACTGATTAAATGATAAAATATGATGAATTTTTAACTCTTGAATTCCTTCGTATGCTGACCTTGAGTGGAAACTTTCTCTCATAAGGTCAATAGGATTCCAACTTCTTAGCATTTTAGCTGCCTAACTCTTAGTTTGATTCCCTCTCCCTTTCCATAATCTTCATGACCAGTGTCATCTGTCCACTAACGGTCTCTCCATTGTAGTCGTCTTCTTTTTCTTGGGCTGATATTATGTATTTCACTGACTCCAGGACAACTGGGTTTGGATTTCCTGAAAAAGCTCCCAGGTTGTTAGCTTGTCAGAACTAATTGAATTCAAGTCTTAATTTTCTGATTTACCTTGCAGCTTCTAATCAGTTGTATTTCCCTGCCAATCCAGTTTTCCCCAGTTGGCCTCCTTAGCTTTGACACCATGTGTTTTCATCTGAGGCTTGACAAGGCCATGCACTCTCAAAAGCAAGTTCAGTTTTCTTACAAGGTAGAGAAACTGAGAAATGCAAACATAAATTTCACTAATTGGAAATGTATCCTTTCTTATGATTTTGAAACATCTGTACTGGATTAAATAAGGTCTGGTTGATATCTGAACCGTATTTTGGCCATTAATATTTATCTGGTATACATGATAATATTAGGGAAAAGAAGGGAGCACAAGGAAGTATCAAAACAAATTCATTAAGTATATTCATTCAACATAAAATGAAAAATGTTATTTAGTGAATATATATTAATTATCAGAAACATGTTAATAAATTCTATTGGAATTTTATTGACTGTGTATCATCTTCAGTCATTGTTCATGTTAATCAATAGTCCTACAAATGTGATCCTGGTTACTTATGGTTTAATCTTTTATTTTATGATTGATTATGTCTTCTATTATGAATTGATCATCTGACTTTAAGTTATTTTGTAAGCCAGACATAACTTCCTTTTGATTGTTCATCAAGGCATTGCCATTTCCACTAGTTAATTTTTGCCCTTTTTAGCAAAAACAGTAAGGATAGAAGCAACTATGGAATTTTTTTAGCTCCACCATAGGAATTTGTAAAGATGCAAAATTTTGAAATCTGCAATTGTATTTAAAACTTTCTCGCAAATTAAAGGGGCTGACACTCCCAAGAGATGTTTATAATAAACTTTTATATCCCTGTACTTTTTCAGATTCTTTCTTCTCCTTTGTGTCATGTTGAATCCAGGCTTGGTATGGTATATAATTGAGAAGAAATTCAGAAAGAAAATACAAGAGATGACAAGCTCCAAGCTAGTGTTAAAAATAATTTGATTTGATTTGAGATTATTGAACAAATGATCCACTATTATAGTAGTCAACTTAGTGACACATCTTTGATGTGACTCAAACACCTTATACTGGAGGCCAGACTTCTAGATATTGAATTCTATATCTCCATTAACTTCTGTAGAAATCATCTGTTTTGAGTAGGCAAAGTATTTGAGAATGCATTCTGTAAAGATGCTTTATTTAAATCCTTTTTCAAAAATTGAATATTAAAAAGATGAAAGAAAATATTTTACTTTCTACTTTGTGAGTTGTAAGTATCACAAAAGGAGCTACTAATTTTCATCTTTGAAAGTTACTGCATGTGGGTAGAAAGCTGAAATAGAGATGAAGAAGAGGATTGTTCACAAATCATTCTCTTCTTCTGTGTATTTCTTATTTTTTTCAGGTATTTCATGGAAAGATTTACAGTGATATTGTTCACTCAGCTTTGTAATAGTTTGATTTGTTTTACTTATTAAAATGCATTAATCATAGGCCTATTTTTTTTTCTTTTAGCAATTGTTGTTTTGAGCAACCTGGAACCAAATACAACTTATGAAATCAGAGTTGCAGCTGTAAATGGAAAAGGACAAGGAGACTACAGTAAAATAGAAATTTTCCAAACATTACCAGTTCGTAAGTAATCTTCTCTGTTTTGCTCTTTGTTGCTATGCTCTTCACTTGCAAATTTAAGTGGAATTTTAAAATGCAGGGAGACATTTCAACACTTTGAGGAAGTGAATTATGTCCTTGTTGAAGTGGTTTCTGGAGATGGTGTCATCTCAGATTTATAAAAAGTAACATTGTGCTGGAGCAAAGGAAAAAGAAAAGTGCACTGCAATATATACAGTAAAATTGCTCTCAGGAAATTGTCCAGTCAGGAAGGTGTCCTACTTATTCAGTCTGATTAATTAAATTGTAGTGCTCAGACTATATTCTGTGAGAGAGTAGAAAAGTATCTATGTAACATGTATAATGTTCTAGTCTTTTGCTGAAGCATGACCATTGCCTTTATTCCATGAATTACATAGACCCTAAGTGTGAGAAAAAGGTACTAGTAAATTAATCCATTGCAGTGGTGACTGCAGAAGAATAACTATTGCAGCCTCCTTCTTGTTACTATCCTCTTTTGGAGTGAAGTCAACTGCATTTACATGAAGTTAGACAGACTTAAAACAGTATAGATTTCCTTTATGTTGAATAAATTGTTTAAAAATGTGAGAAAACTTGAGTGTGACTAAACAAACACCATTATATAATCTATACATAACCCTGTCTATCATATACTTATATTAGGGCAGGCAAATTGACAGCAATAATTATCTTATCCTAATTTGTGACCAGTACTTTTCTGTTGGTTATCGTAAAATGTCAGATGTGTTCTCTTGTCTCCGTTCCTGATGCCAGTGTCTTTTTCAGTTCCTCTTTATTATTATCACCAGGATGACTGCAAGTACATCTTGACTTATAATCCTACTTTCAGACTAAAATGATTCTAGAACAACTTTGCCTTATTTAAATAGAGACCTATCCCTTCTCTGCTTGTAGTCCTCAGCAGCACCACCCTTCATAGTTTTTCTCATATTCTCTTATTGAATTATTTTAAGGCATTATTATACTGTTTTGTGGAGTAGTTTTAATTCATTTATGGAAAATATATTATGTTGCATGTAAATCATGTCATAATACCTTCACACTAATTTAATTAACTTTAATGAACAATCACTGTATAATTTCTCCATTTACCTTACTTCTATATGGTTGTACTATATACACAAGGCTATTTTACTATTTACTTGCATGCCAGCACTCTCAATTGTCATATTTCTTTAATGATTTGCCTTTTCTCAAATAAAATACTCACTTGCTTAAGTTTATCAACACTGTATTGGAAATAAAGGTAATCTGCTGAGAAAAACCCCAGATTCTCTAGTTTGGGAGGCATGCCATCCTCTTCACTATATTCTGTTTAGTTTGTCTGTCTTGGCATTCCTCTGAGTAGGCCAGGTACTACAGTTTTCTGGAACCTTGCAAATTAGATCATGTCCACTAAAAGTTTCTTAGTGTTACCTTATCATATCCATATCCATATCCATAGGGAATTGGAGGAAACAGAGGCAAAGGATGCCAGTGCGTGCCAAGGACATCACATACGTGACACAGGACAGAGAATTCCCATTCCAAGTTGCCAAGCAGTGATGGCACCCTTCATATAGAAAATTCTTCCACTTCAGTAGATCCCTGTTCATATTAAGAATATTACAAATATCTTTATTATAAGACCATCTCCATATGAATAATAACACTAAAAGGAAGTATTTTCATGAAACTAGAATTAAAAAAAAAAGAAAAAAGACAGATTTGAAACCCGCCTATGGATTGGATACTACAAAATTTCTTTATTAAAATCTGCATCTAGCTAAAATCTGTTTATTAAAGCAGGTAACTAATTGCTAAGCTATTGTAGTTCCTGGTAGGTATATATTTTATATAGTTTGATGACAATATGTTTATATTCATAAATATTTACAAAATGTTTACAAACTACTTAATTAGAAAAAAGATAGTAGACTATTAATATAAGAAATAAAATTGTACACTTGTGTAATGTAATGAGTTCTATTCTCAGAGCATTTGCAATATAAACATTATGTTTAGTTCTGAGTTTTCACAATTTTGGCATGATACTTCCAGATTTATGAATGTTTCTATTTCTTGGATGGGTAAAAAGAGGATAGAGTTTATATCACAATAAAGGGCAAATAGAAAGTGATAAACCCAGGATAACATCATACATTTTGATTACATGACAGTGTTTTTTTAATTAAAATTCAGTTGCTCTACATATATGAGGTCTGTGCAAATATCAAGAATATTGTATTACATATGTAGGTGAACCAAGTCCTCCGTCGATACATGGACAGCCAAGCAGTGGGAAGAGCTTTAAACTCAGTATCACCAAACAAGATGATGGAGGGGCCCCTATTTTGGAATACATCGTGAAATATAGAAGTGTAAGTACCCTGTTTATTATCACTTTGCATAGTGTTTTCAAGTTGCATTAAATTTGCATTGAATTCATAGATATATCAGAAGTGAATGCATATTAGGTAACAACAATGACAAAGTGTTTTCATAGGAATTCAAATGCTAATTTTCCATTGCTGAAATTCATCATTATATGTTGTAGAATGTTTGCTTGTTTGTTTGTTTTTTGTAAAATCTAAGCATAGATAATCAAAATAATGCTATGGTTTTCATCTTGTGATTTCTAAACTTAGCAACATTTCAGCAATGAGATATCACTTTCCCTGTTTTCTGACAAGGTTAGCAGGATATTTCACCTTCCACTATGCTTGATTTTGGTAACTTCAAGCTAAGCTATCTTCTCAACTTTAGTTACTGTAGGTAGGATGAACAAATCACATCTCAAATTTACTTTATTATTCATTTTCATGAATTATTAAATTATTATTAAATCAAAATACATTTATTATTTAATATGGATTTTACAAAATAAATCACCTTAATCAACATTTTAAAAAGAATGGCCACATTTAACTTGAGAAAGAGGGAATAGATTTCTTCAAGTTTAATTAGCACTAATATGGGATTTTGGACAGCTCAAAGCTGCCTTGGGACTTGTCTTCTATGCAGGGGATGAAGGATGTCCTCTAGTTGCCTAGTGATGAAGAAAGTCACCTGATAGATTTTGCCTTCATCTGAAAATGACTTCAAAGTCCACTAGAAGTGATTTCTGTTAACAACTTTGCCATAAGAACCATTGAGTATTTGTGTCTACTATGGAATATGTTAAAAGTGAAAGACAATTTTAATTAAACTTTGTAAAGTTTATTTACTAATGATTATGATTATCTCCATAATACTGTGTCAATTCTATTTATTTTTTTTTCCTTTTCCATCCTTTCAAAATTCACTTTAATACATTTAATAAATTCCCTTAAATTTGTTTCCATGACAAAATTATGTGCAGCTATCATTTTTAATTCACATACATCTTTTTGTATTCCAACACCTACTCATTTCTTGCAATTTTTGAAATGTAACACCAAATTTTAAAATTTTTCTGGCTTCCAGTTTGCATGATTACTTTTTTGTGTTTGTTTGTTTTATAGTGTCAATGTAATGGTGGCCTCACAAAACAGATTGAAAAATATTCCTTATTTTTTTTCTCCACATCAGGCAAACCTTGGAAATTTAGGGATCATTTTATTTTTAATTTATTTTTTTTACCTTCTGTTTTACTAATGTTTATGATTAGGCGCATAATGTCTCAATTTCATGTTTATATTTACTGAACACTTATTAATACTTTCCAAGTTTATTACATTTTAGAAAATAGTGTAATTGCTCCTTAATAGTACATAGATGAATTTTAACTATTTTCCCACAAATCCACAATTTTCTAAATTATAATGTTGTTGCTTTTAAATTCAAACATCTAAATATTTTCATTTTTTAAAATAATTTTTATTGGAGTATGGTTGCTTTACAATGTTGTGTTAGCCTTTACTGCACAATAAAATGAATCAGCCATACACATACAGATATCCCCTCCCTTTTGGACTTCTCTTCCATTTAGGTTACCACAGTGCATTAGGTAGAGTTCCCTGTGCTGTACAGTATGTTTCCATCAGTTGTCTATTTTATACGTAGTATCCAAACATCTCAATTCTGAGGGATAGTAAAAAGGAGTCTAATTTTGAGTAGCACATGTCAACAATTAATTTTAGACACCAGTTCAGTCTTTTACATTTCCAACTGATATCCCCTTCCCAGGACCCCTCTTTGTTGCAGGTTTCAATCTGGGGATGATGAACAGCTGTGTGTGTTTTATGGCTAATCTGCTATGGAGGCTTCATGCCTCCTTTCCAAAACAACTCTGAAAGGATCACTCATCTCTCTATGAATCTGATGGTGTTTCAGTAGTCAAGCCAGGTTTCTTGGCCATTCTTATTTGACCATCTGGAAACTCTTTGGAAGGCAAAGAGTCTCTCTGCAAGGGTCACACACTTAAATCAAATTAGTGTGAATTAAACTGGGAGAAAACAACTTGAATGCAGATTGTGGCCTATAGTTGCACCCAGAAAAATGTATGGTACTAAATCCAGATGAATGGTAAGAATTTGTAGGTAACCTCAATAAAATCCCATGGTGAACCCTGAGATTCAATGACCAGTTGTAAAAATATGCTTAATATACTCTCTATATGTATAATTTCTACCTAAAACTAAAAGCTGTGCTTGTCTTGGCCTTTTGAAGAGTTGATATTGGAAATAACACAAATGTTATATTGAGTTTAACCAGAATCACTCATTTCAATTGATGATGGCAAATATTTATTCTTTCAAATTGTATCTTTTCTTCATCTATTAGTGAGTTTTATTAATACAGCCTGCATATGTAGGAATGCTGTGACTTTGTTCAGCTATACAGTCAGGTGTCCAAATTGTTTTTCCTGATGTTCTTTCATCCTTAGCATGTTGGCTTTTGTCTTCATACAGATTATCTTGTGTTCCTAAGATGTTGCCCTCACATCTACCTTTAGAACGTGAAGAGAGCAAAAAGAACAAAAGGAGCAATAGGCTGTTTAAGCTTAATTTGTCTGTTTTTCCAGCAATACCATACACATTTTTCAAAAACTCCACCAAGCAGAATGAGAATTATGTCTCATTAGATAGAATATGTGTCATGACCACCACTAAAATAAAGGTGTTATAGTTGGGAGTTGGGTCAGCTAAACAATGGAGTCTTCAACATACCGTTAAAGTAATTACCTTTATCATTATAAAGGCTGTCTTAGTCTGCTAGGGCTGCCATAACAAAATGCCACAGACCAAGTGGCTTTAACAACACAAATGTGTTTTCTCACAGTTCTGGAGTCTGGAAGACCAAGATCAAAGTTTCATCAGGTTTAGTTTTTCCCAAGGCCTCTCTCCTTGGCTTGTGGATGGCTACCTTCTTGCTGTGTCCTCACATGGCCTTTTGTCTGTGCACACACATCTCTGGTATTTCTTCCTCGTCTTATGAAAATACAAGTCCTGTTGGATTAGGGCTCCATCCTAAGGACCTCATGTAACCATAATTACCTCTTTAAAGGCTACATCTCCTAATAGAATCACATTGGAGATTAGAACTTTAACATATGAATTTGTGAGGGTGTACACAATTTAGTCCATAACAGTGCACCTGTCATGAATCCTATGTATCTAAAAAGGCACATTATTGGCACTTTGGGTGGCATAACAGTGGTCCATCCAGAACCACCCATTACAGTATGTTTAGCTTCTCCCACCGCCACTCACTCCATTGCAAATAGTGGTCCCAGTCATTGTTGAAACGAAAATGTTCACTGGAGTATCACTACATCTGTTTAGAGCCAATTAGATTCATGAAATGGAAATAGACATTCAAGGGGAAATATATGTATATATTTGAAAACATAAATTGCTGTTTAAAATGCTGACCAAGTTTACTTTGGTTTCCTTAATGTGTATTAGAATTAGTCTTCTATGAGAAGTTAAGTGTGAAACATACAAGGACACAGATAGTAAAGTGTTACAGATAAGTAAAGTGTTAACTATAAGATTAGAAAATTTTGAGTGATTCAAATTTAGATAGGTCATCAATATATTTTACCTTTACATGTAGCTAATGTGACTCCGCCTCAGATTAAAACTTGAAAAAGAAAAAGTTTTGTTTTCAATAAATCTCTAGCTTCCATTATTTTGCCTTTCTTCCCCCCACCCTGCCCCCAACCAGCCTAATGTTAGCAATGCCCTGCTTTTGCCTATTTACTCAATATCTGTGTTTACTCTACCAATAAAAGAAAGTTTTAGTTTCTCCCCAATTCCATCTTATTTCTGTCTTGCCAACCCTCTCCTCTTAATTTCCAAGAGCCAGCTTTATCTAACTACAAAAATTACTAGTGAATCTCATTTTAAATATCGTAATGAAAATGATGGGTTGCATAATTCAAACATAGCTATAATTGATGGATAATCAATTACTGGGTTACTGCTCTAAAGCTTATTAGCATTTTAGCAGGGAACACTGTTTTATTAGTAGAACTTTGGGCTTCTACGGTAAGATTTGTAAAAGTAATTCCTCATATCCTTTGTATTTCAAGGAAGGTATTGCTAACTCTTGGAAGAAAAAAAAAGAAAAAAATATATAATCATACATAAAGTGATTTTTTTTTCCCATTTTTTAATGGACAAACTGAACCTTACAGAATTGGGGTGACTTGGTCACCTGTGGGGATGGGGAACAAAACATGAGACTTTATAGCAGAAACGCTTTTGCAGCAGTAAGGGCTGAATTGAAATTTGCCTGTGGAGATTGTATTGACTCCTCATTCACTGTCCCATCTTAATCGTCTAGGACCTGTGCCTCCAAATACAACCATTCTGATCCAGTTCATCTTTACTATATCATTTAGTGGTATGCCTTGTACTCCAATACACTAAAATCATCTCCATATTCCTATGTTTTTCTTTCTCTCCCTTTATCACCTCCTCCATCCTGCAAATATCATGCTCTGCAGACCCAATTTGCAAATTCCAAGATTCAGTATAAAGTTATATTTATGTGGTCAAACAACAGCCCATCTTGGGGAGGAATAATTTTCTCCACATTTTCTTTCTAAACAGGTTACTTCTTCACATTAAAAACTTTCATGTTCAAGATTCAGTTGCTAAATGTTTATAGCTGCATTTACCTTGATATTTGTAATTGAAATAATAACTATTTCAAAAATAACTTATTACTGTTCTTTGTATGATTCCGAGCTACTTCATCTATTAGTTCTTCAAACTGCATGAATTCCACAGTGGAGTAAAGTGCAGCTGAACAACTTAAAATTTTATTTAGCTATATGCAATGCATTTTTTAGTTGGATAACCTCTATGGAAATAAAATAGGTACATTTGGAAAGTAAGGAACACTCTTATGAGTTTTAGTTGATTGCTTCTTTGACCCTACCTTTCAACTCCCCTGTGCACAGGACTATACATTTTATAAGCTAGGAAACAAAATTGAGATAATATATTCCTTATGTGAGTGTTGATTTATAGCAGACATTGAATCTGAATATTTAAACCTGCATTCCACTGGAAAAGGAAGACTAATCATATTGTAATATAGAGAATGTTTAACTTCCTATAGATTATGAATCAGGAAACACATTATTCTGTTATCTTGTAGTAGATAGAGCACACAACTTTGTTCAGTGGCCTATTAAGAAGACAGAATCTATTAGAACAGAACTAGAGTAATAAAAGCAGAATTAGATGCCTCCATGGACCCATTGTGAAAATTAACATCTCTAATAAGTCAAGATTAAACAATGTATTTGGAGAATAAAGATAAACATTAATCTCATAACATGTATAGAAAAAATTAAAGGAGTTATTCTATGTACAGAATATTTTTACTTACTTCATATTGTAATGTCAAAAGAACTCTGTATAATTTAATAAATAGTTTTGTACATGCTTCCATTAGTTTTTCACTGTTTTCTCTCAAATTTGATGATAGGTATCGGATCATAACTATCACTTAGTGTTGGTACATTAAATAAATTTCCTCAGCTAAGTCGGGTTAAATAAAATTAGTGACCTAACATCAATTTTGAGGAATATACTATAGGGACTAGAAACACTGCTCTAGCATGTGTTTCTAGGTCATAATTGACCTTCTTAAGCCTGACTCAAAGTCTGGAAAGTTGTATCTCAATGGCCATAGAAAAAGAAAAGTATATTTTGAAAAGGGTATTAAAATAATAAGTAGAATTGAGGTTTTGTTGTTGAGGGAACTTATTTTCTAATAAATTATTAATAGTTTATTAATAACTTTTTTCTCATTTAATTATGTCTAGGTGTGTATATTGACATTTCTTTAAAGCCATCAGTTTAAGTTTTGAAATATTTTCCAACATTGAATAGGTATGGACATTAAAGGGTACTAAACATTTTGGTATTTTTTTCTTTGCTGTTAGTGAAAATGATGATTTTTATTCATCCTTGTATTGTTAGCATCAAATAGACTAATTGTTATCTGAATGAATAAATGCATCGATGACAATAAATGAGTTAGTCTACGTTGTACAATTATAAATGATCCTGTATCTAGATTAATAAATACAAGAATTAATAAATGCAAGGGAAAACACTTGCACTGTGTGAATTTTCATGGGATGTGAGAACACAGAAGGTGATGAATAGGAAAAATTAGATCTTATTTTTCCCTAAAGAAGTACCTCGGTGATGGAGAGTAGGAATCGATAAAATAGGGTCCAGTTTACAAAATTTTACCAAGCTTCAGGACCTGGAACAAAGGCAGTTTGAATCAACTATAATAACGTTAAAAAAGAGATTAGAATTTGAAACTCTCCTAAAATCTCCAAACCTTGCATTTTTCCCAATCACAGCAGAGTGTGTGTGTGTGTGTGTGTGTGTGTGTGTATGAGTGTGTGTGTGTAAATTATCCAGATTGCTAAATCACCTCTCATATTCAGAGTAGCAAACAGAGCTTTAGAGAATTCTGGGGCCTTCTGTAAGGTCATACAAGTAGTGAATAGCTGAACCAGGCTACTGGAAGTCCAGGCAGCTTGCATGGGAACACACAATCTTAAATTGTAACACAGTGCAATCACAGGAACTTTAAAATTAATCAGGTTAATACAAGCTCACCTCCTCTCTTGTCCTCTCTTTTTATAATTATTCAGTTTTTACTTAAGATGATGTTGACCATATATATCCTGAGACTTTGAAAAGAAAGTTAGTAGATATTTTCTTATTATGAATAAAAGCAGTCAAGGAGTCTACATATAAGCAGACCAAAACCCTCTCCATCTCTCCTCCACTCTTCTCTCTATACAGCTGATAGCAACTATTTCCCTATATGCTGATATTATGATTTTAGAATAACTTTTAAGGAGTCCCCTTAATGGTCATATGGCCCTGCTATCTATGTTTTGACAAAAAGGATTGCTTAAAAGAAACTACATCAAAGCAAAATGACCATATTTTTTGCAGTAGCTGCCCTTCAACATTTAACTGGCTTATTAATAATAGCCATATTCAGCAAATCATCTCATTAAATTACCTAGGGGAACTTTTTGCAACTTGATTATCTTAAATTGTTCCCTCAGCACTTAAGTTCTGTAAATTAGGTACTCTACAAATGCATAAATGAGATTTTGATGCCTAGGAAAGTATTTGGTAACACCCACTTATTTTTTTCCCCTATTCCCTAGGAATAGCAATTAAGGGATTAAAAAGCCTCCTTGTCTAATGGTGAATGGAAAATGAAATTGATTCAAATTGGGGAAATTATTAGAACTCCTTTTGGTTCCTTATGCCATCAGTCCAACTATCTAAAATGATGGAGGGACTTTTAATTTATCAGGCTAAGAGCTTCAACAATTGAAAGTTAAGTGACTGGATATTCACAAGAGACTATCTGCATGCCTTGGGCTTGTCAGGAAGTTTCACTTCAAATGCTCAATTCTCAGAAATAGTATTTTTGGAGAATAACCTAAAGGACGTGAAGTCTCTTTGTCCCTCTGAATAATAAATTGTATCCTAGGGTAACCCAGATATCAGCTGTTGGCTTATTTCTGGCTCTTTCATGCACATCTCCACTCAGATCCAAAGCAAAACTCAACTCTGGATTTCCACGCAAATATTCACTTTCACCAAGCACTTGATAATAAATTAGAACTTATACTTAATTATTGAGGTAAGGGGACATCCACAGGGGCAACTCTTTACTTCTTTGTGTAACTTTGTCCTTATCTGATCATTCAGTCTTCCTACTCCTTATCTCCTCCTTTCTGTATATGTGTCTATATACAATTTACAATATATCAATGATTTATATATGTATTTTACTCTTTATATGTATGTTTGTGTATATATGTCATATATCATATATGATCTAAAATTACTTTTCAGTGGAGATTTTTTTTTTTTTTTTTTGCGGTACACGGGCCTCTCACTGTTGTGGCCTCTCCCGTTGCGGAGCACAGGCTCCGGACGCGCAGGCTCAGCGGCCATGGCTCACGGGCCCAGCCACTCCACGGCATGTGGGATCTTCCCGGACCGGGGTACGAACCCCTGTCCCCTGCATCGGCAGGCAGACTCTCAACCACTGCATCACCAGGGAAGCCCTTCAGTGGAGATTTTTGTAAGCTTTTTATTTCTTTTGGTCAATGCCTTTGAAGTGCTTTTATATGTACTTAAAACAATACACATACAGTGTCTGTTTTTACATCTCCCAGTGATTGTGCATCTTTCTGAGGTTTTCAGTCATTTTGCCTATTTTTTTGGATCTAAACTTCTGTGAAGGAATCACATCTTCATTCACTAGGTGAGGATGAATGAAAAGAAAAATGGTACTGGAGTTTCTTATTTGCAGCAAAGTTGGCATTACTTCCCCAGAGAAAACCTTCCTGATTCCTGGACTCTATTAGTTCTCCCTATTATATGCTCCCAAAACACCCTCTTGTTTTTCAAAGAACTCATGTCTTCCTTCTGTGTTGGTTTGTAAACTCCAAAATAAGGATTTGTACATGTTTTATTCACTGTTGTGTTCATAGTTCTAGAACAATCTCACTATCCACTAAAGACTGAATAATTGATGAATGAACTGATGAAGAAAGCGGATGTTGGGACAATCCTGGCTAATGACACAGCTATTCTAAGCAATTCAAAAACACACCTAGATTCCTTTCTTAACTTTACTAGTCATTTAATGACTTAGACAAGTTACAAGGTTTCTGGTCCAAACTGTTGTTTTCCAATGGCTTTTCAGTACACTTCATAACACTGGACACCAGCCCAGTCTAATAAATTAGTCAGTTTATAAGTTTCAGAAAGCAAGGGAATTTACCTCTTGTTTATATGATAATTTTAAGTGCTTGTCCGAAACACTTGGAGGAGGGTAGTATCTCCAGTTTTAGATGAAGCAACAAAAGAGGCCAGCCGAATTCCTCTGTAATAAAAGTTCTATGGAACCAATTAAGTCGGAAAAGAGAATCACAGTATGGTACCAGAACTGTAATGTGGTCTTATATCCTTTTGAAGGATACTTAATATTTGTAGTACCATCAATTTAATGCAATCATGAATTTAACTTCCACAATTTGATTTTAGATAACAAATCCTCATTTTTCACTATAAATGTGGAAAACATTATTATTCTTTCTAGTCAAATAAACATTGTAAAATATTGGCTCAACATAACGTAATATTGAGCTGAGCTCTGAGGTTAAAAAAAGATTGACTAATCGATCTATTGATCTGTCTATATATCTATATGTCTATCACTATTTCCAGGTTACAATTTATTTATAATTACACCTCTGGGAAATTGAGGTTTTCAATGGCAGTGATGGATTATTGGATTATTAGATATGTGATTTCAGAGAAAATATCATTTCATTTCTGTATAGTTATTATGGAAATAGTTTCTTTTTAATAATAGCTGTCATTTGTTAAGTGGTTATGATTCTTAATGCCTTGGAATATACAATTTACTCAGTTTTCCTCTTTGCTTCCTGATGAAAGCTAACAGAGGCAGCTGCTATCCTCATTTCTGTAATAGAGATGAGGGACACAGGCAGAGGTTACCATTTAAACTTTAAGTGGTTAAAATATGGCTCAGCTGAATGTTCACATTGCTTAGGATAGTTTAATCCATAAAATTATTTCAATTATTTGTAACTGTAGTCATAGTATTTTTTTTAAAGGGGTTATTCAAATAGCATGTTGTCCAAAACATTTATTTTAGAAAAAGAATCTGGATTTAAGTGTAGAATGTTCAGGATAGGGTAACATATTTTATTTTCTTATGTTAATAACTTGTTTAACAGGTAATATTTTTTCTTGTATGTTGCTTCATTATAAGTCCAAAACATCATAGTAATAAAAAATGATAATGGAAATTTAAATCTATTTTAAAAATCCAGACTTTGTTTGTAAGACACTTTACTACCCACTGCCTGCCCTGCCCCAAACATTAAACAATAGTCTCTGGAAATTATTTTAATGGGTATGTTAAGCTTTTTCTATATATAATATTTTGTTTTCCCTGTTCACATGATTATTAATAATCAACAAAGTGGCTAAACAGCAAACTGATATATGTGAAATTTTAAAAAATCTTTATGGAGGTGAATTATCATTTGAATCATCAAGGATTCATTATGAATTATCACTCTTCAGCTAATTTAAAAACAATTACATTTTTTATGGAAAAATCTTATAAATAACTTCATCTATCTACAACTTCATTTATCCCAGTGGATGAGAAAATAGCCTTTTTTCGATTTAATAAACCCACTTGCTCCATTTCAAGATAAATTATTTTTTTTAAAGATCACAACTTTAGTGTATGGGTATTTACAAAATATATTTGTATTGCCTTTACAGAAAGATAAAGAAGACCAGTGGCTAGAGAAAAAAGTGCAGGGAAATAAAGACCACATTATTTTAGAGCATCTACAGTGGACAATGGGGTATGAAGTTCAAATTACAGCTGCCAATAGATTGGGATATTCAGAACCAACAGTCTATGAGTTCAGCATGCCACCAAAACCCAACATTATTAAAGGTAAGAAAACTATATGCTTTCTTAGGCTGAAAATAAATATGACAGTATCTTTTATAACCCCTCTGGATTTTTTTCTTAATATTGAAAACATAATTTTATAAAGGAAGTATAAATTCTAGGTTCTAATCATGATTATTTACATGTCTTAATAAAGATTTCTCAGTTGCTCTTGCCATAAAAGATTGGTTCATTTGTAAATGCACTTTGACAACTTTAGTGGTTGAAGTGGTAGAGAGAGAATGAGCAGAGGGGGAGGATGGAGGATAAGAGAAACTGTTGAAAATCAACATGAAAAATATTCGTTGAGCCCAGAAAAAACTTTTGCAAATGAGAAAACTTCTCTGCCAAACACATGGGGCCTGGGCCTCCGCTTCTGGGAAAATGAGCCCCTTCATGCCTGACTAAGCAAGTTGAGTTTGGAAAGATAAAATTTCTCACACAATGAGGCAGTAACAACCACAGATACACCTGCAGAAAGAACTATGAATAGAGTTTCAAAGAAGCTCAAAAAGTTGCAGGACACTCATTATTGGTGGTCACAGCGCACTGGTGGCTACCTTTATTAGGGAATAGTGCTTACATTATTTTATGTTAGTGATATTGTCAAAGTCTACAGGAGGGATATTAAATTTTTTTCAGATACAGGCTATAGAGGTGAAGATGCAAGAATTTGTCCTGATTCATAGTCAATTAACTCTGTTAATGAGTTGTCATATTGGTCATATTTTAACATTCATCATTCCTTTACATATTTAAAATTTTTAAATTTAAAATTTATACATACATGTATATATACACATATTCTCTCTATATAGATAGAGACATCAGAGCTGCATATTCATAAACATGATTTATTTAAGTCATATTATAATAGAGTATCAGTATTACGTAATATTTTTGAGACTGGAAAAAAATTTGTCAGTTCAGTCATGCTATTTAATCCTCTTGTAATTTCAAATTAATATTAATTTCATTAGTAAGACTTTGTTATACATCATCTTTTAATTGAAAGCAGCTTTATACAATTAATCTTTCTATAAAAAAGTAATTGCTATTGGTTTTATGGTTTAAAAGTAATTTATATCATGGCTTTGTATTGCTAGTATTAATTAGTAAGTTCTTCCAATTATAATTTGAAATTAGGAAGTTGGAAGTATCTAGAAATAATATGGATAGCTGGGTATCATATTGTACTGGCACTTTTTATAATTTACAAAGTACTTCTGCACTTATTGTCTCATTTTATTCTTGAATCTGAGTTGAGCAACAAAGAGTTATCCTCATTTCACAGATACAGTTTTGAGAGGCTAAAGTATTTGTTCAAGGTCAGAGCTATTTTAAATCGTATGACAAATCCCATGTCCTTACAAGATGATACACCTAATAAAAAGAACGGTTGAATGAACTATTAAGTTCATTGTTTCTGTGAGTTTTAAACATCAATAAATGCTTCTACAATTATAACGCATTATGTTTGTAGTAATTATCCTCTCTGCATATATCAGGAACATGGTATAAATATGATTTTTAATCTGAGTCAGAATCTTCAAAGGAGGATTGCAAGAGCAAACTTCATCCTCGTACATCTTTTTTTTTTTAAAATAGATCTTTATTGGAGTATAATTGCTTCACAATGTTATGTTAGTTTCTGTTGTACACCAGAGTGAATCAACCATATGCATACATATATCCCCATATCCCCTCTCTCTTGAGCCTCCCTCCCACCCTCCCTATCCCACCCCTCTAGGTCGTCGCAGAGCACCGCGCTGATCTCCCCGTGCTATGCTGCTGAAGAGACATGTACCACAATGTTCATTATAGCACTATTTACAACATCCTCCTACATCTTTAATTTAGTTCATACACTTGGAGGGAATAATTATTTTTATCAAGATAAAAATGAATATTTTTTGAAATGGAAAGCAATATTTTAGTTATATTTTATAGATAAAATGCAAACTGTAAAAAAAATAGATTTCAGGCATGTTACTTTACATTATACTCCCAGAGTCCCTGTTATGCTGTTTTTATAAGAAACTGTTGTTAATAAAACCAATAGTAAGTATAAACTGAAAGATAAATAAATAAAGATAGACTATATATGAAGAATATATATATATATATATGCACAAAAATAACTAAAGTATGCTATGATGCACTTACTATAAAAATATTTTGTTTCAGTTTTGGAAAGTTAGTTTGTGGACAGTGCTTAGAAGGAAAATGGTTTATAGTTTCAACTTTGCTCTTGTCATTTAACTTCTCTTGGATTTCCTAATCCCTAAGCTAGTTTCTTCTGGTTCTGCAATATTAAGATTCATTCATTCATTCATTTCAGTTATTCACTGGGGTCTTGCTTTGTGGAAAGTACTGTGATGAGTGCAAAGGAATTATCTGTGAAAAGTACAGAACTGGTTCTTGCACTGAAAGACTATACAATCTAGTAGGGAAGATAGACATTAATCAAGAGTTAGAATATCCACAAAGTAATTACAACTAAGAGATATGCTGGTGCAGTGTGCTGCCATGAGAGCCTTTGGCAAGTATACCTAACTTATAGGGGTAGGTGAGGCTTGAGAAAGGATTCCCTTGGAAAGTGACCTTCTGAAAGAAACTTGTAAGGAAGAAGACTTCCAGGGAAAGTGTCTTATATGGAAGAAGTCTCTGAAAGAAGAAGGAATTTGATTTGCTTTAAGAACCAGGAAAACGATGGCTGGGAGAGAACCTGGAGGTGTGTGAACAAAACTAAGGATACCGAGAGATCTGTGACCCAACCAATCCAGGGTCTTCTAAATACCATGTAAATAATTTTAAAACAGATCCTGAAAGTCATAAGAAATCATTTGAAGCAGGGAAATTATATGAATCGATAGACATTACAGACAGATTAATCTTGCTCATCGGGATAGAAGCAAGAGATGGATGAACACGAATGCTTGAAAAATGTGATAACAGTAGAAAAAGAAAGCAATGAATAAATTCCAGACACATTGTAGATGTAGATTAACCTGCCTGTGTAACAGAATGGATTCAGTAGATATTGATGACTTTCTCACGGTAAAGAATCTTATAAACAGAGCAGGATTTGGAGAGTAAGGGTCAAACATAAATTGATTTGGTATTTGTTAGGTTTGAAATGTCAAATAGATGTTAAATATGTGTGTATGGAGATGAGAAGACAGCCAGGGCTTGGAAATATACATTATGACATTTTCAGACTTAACAGATAATTGATATTTAAAGCCTGGATGGGGATAAAACCACACAGTGAATAATGTCTAAGCTCTATGAGAAATAGTTGATGTCTGTGATACTCATAGATGTTTCCCAGTACCCAATACCAGTACTTAGAAGGGTGACTGGCACAGCATTAATGTTCAAGGGGTGCTTCTTTAGTTACTGAAGAATAGAGTGTTAAGAACCATGTCCTGTATAACCATGTTATACAGGACAAGGAAACCCCTCCCTTCCCCAATGAGACTAGAGTTCCTGGAAAAACACAAGACTGTAGTATCTTGTAAGTTAAAAGACAGTCATATTTCCAGAAGAAATGTATCAATCACATTTGCCCCTTCAGACGCTGCTGAGTGGTCAACAACTCAACTGAAAGAGATGTGAAATGTGCTTATTACATACAGCTCTGCTGAAGTGCTTGGGAGAGAAATTAGGTAGGAATGAGCTGAGGATTGTATGGGAGGTTAGCAGGTTTAGAGTCCATGTTAATTTATGCTTTCAAGAAGCTCTGTATGAAAGTGAGCAGAGGGGGAAAAATAGTCAGTGTTAGAAGGACTTTTATGATGAAAAAGGCTAGCACGTGTTTCACAGCTGATGAAACAGATCAAGCAGTCAAGGAAAAGTCAGACATACAGATGTACAGACAAAGCTATCTGAGAAGGTAGGAGACAGAATTCATCCCCTCTAAACTGTACAGATGACACAAAACCAGAGCATCTTACTGGAAAAAGGAAAGATAAAATATTTATTTTATCTATAAAAATGTCACAGAATAATGTCTAATTTACTGTGACTGAATCCAGAGACTGCTAAGGTCTCATGGAAAGCCAGATCAAAGACGTGCCCTTTTAGTTCAAGAATTGTTTGATTTAGCTCTGGGAAGATTCTTGGGACAATTTTAGAAGCTGTGATAGTTGACAGTGAATTTGGGAGCCTTTAAACCCACAAAATACTATAGAGTTAAAATTATGTATCGGCAAAATAATCTTCATATGCCTTCATTATAATTACTCTTATAGTTATACAATTTCTTATTCCATTTTAAAATACACATTATAAATTCAAACATATTTTAAATTAGTTATGTATAATAAACTAGCAACTCTTAAGCCTTATTTAATTTGGAGAATATATGGAGTTTACAAGTTAATTTCATTTTAATTTATGTTTTAAATAGCATGCATTGTAAACTGTCCAAATAAAGTTTATGGACTTTGAATTTAAAAACCCATTACTTATGTGCATTCAGATATATTTAACTCTTTGAGTAAAGCAGCTAGCTAAATCTAGGGTACACTTATTTGTTGGACTGAGGGACTATTTTTTAACAATAGGCTTACCTTACATTTATATGTCATATATTCTATTAATAATAATGGCTTTTCTATGTACGTATCTTAGTGGATACCGCATTTCTCCATAGTTCATGATTCTGATGTGAAAACTATTTTATGATTAATAATATTTTCCTTTCTTCACTTATTAAATGTGTTTATTTTGAAAGTGGTGTTCCTTGATTCACATAGAAACAGAGTGTGCAAAATCACAATTATGTTCTCTTTTGGAATATTCATACAGCATAATTCCATCTCATTTTATTTTATAAACAATGAAAATATTGGGTAGTGATGACAAATTAATTCTTGTAAAACTGATCACAAAACCATCTATGGAACTAGAGGCTGTTAAAATGATATTTATTGATTTGTTCTGTAATTTTAATGACTAAAAATATTCCTAACTTGGTAGAATGAGTATAATCTAATGCTTTAAAAAATTCTTGGAGATAAAATGACTCTGAAAAATAATTTCACCATTTCTTTTGGCTTTAGGACATGTTTAATATTGTTTGTTTTAACCAAAAACAAAACAAAATAAAACAAAACAAAACCCTTCATAAATTGCTTCCTTTTTCTTCTCTTGTTACTATGAATTGAAA
Source organism: Tursiops truncatus (assembly GCF_011762595.2). Lineage (NCBI taxonomy): Eukaryota > Metazoa > Chordata > Mammalia > Artiodactyla > Delphinidae > Tursiops > Tursiops truncatus. Next base: position 121,439,164 of record NC_047037.1, read on the forward strand.
ACATGCCTAATTTTAACATAGACTCTCAATATAATTTGATGGAAAATAATTTCATCCATACCAAGAAGTGACATAGATCACCACCAATAAATATATTGCTAAGATTTTTCAGTTAATTTTTATTTTAATGGACTTTTTTGATTATACTTATAATGAACAGTAGAGTAAAATTATTTTGATAGCATTCAAGTCTAGTTCCAGCAAGACTAGTATACCCTTTCATCTCCAAATAACTCAACATGAATGGAAAACAAAACATTCAAGTGCATGGCAAATACTAAAATGCTTTCTTAAGGTTATGATTGTTTTAGAATTTAAATTAAAGAAATTCTAAAACAATGGTGAAATTGAAGTTCAGTTAATTGGGAAAAACTTCATTTTAACTATCTGAAAATCTCAGTCAAATCTAAATACTAATGATACATGCAAAACAATATTTATTTGGTTTAGTACATAATGCGAAAGTAAATTTCTGTAAATTATTTTCATGATCTTTGTTTCTCAAAATTATTTTAAATGAGCAACGATAACGTATGTCTAGAGTATACCTATGGCCAGTTGAGTTAATGTTCCTTGCTTTTATTCTTTTGAAAATTTTCACTGTGTGAACTTATCATTTTCAATTATATTTCTTGGTACTTCATTCATTATTAAAAATATAACTACTTTTATTAAATATGTTTTACAGGAAAATACGATAGCAGAAAAAAACTAGCAGCAAACATTGCAGAATATGATGAGCTCATATTTAAGTAACAGTGTGAATTTATCAGTAGCACAGTGGAATGACTGGTGACCTTTCTCTAATAAGTTGTATCTTCATTAAAAAATATTTAAGATGTTCACATTTAAGTAATCAATGATAGAACTGAGTTATGTTTTTAATATGTGACAACTATTTAGAAGCATCTTATACTAGATTTTTAAAATTCTTTGTCTTGTATCAAAATAATTTTTTGTAAGTAATTAGTAATGGCTTTGTGTACATCTTGTATTAATTATTTTCTCTTTTTTTCTTTCCTACTGTCACTTTTTTCTTTTCCTTTATTTTCATGTTTGTAACTCTATTCTTTATTCCTTAATTATTTCATTCTTGTTCTACTTTCAAAAATAATTTTCATCATGCAGATAAATGCTGTGAAGCGAATAAAGGTGAAAATGGAAGCCAGTCATGGCAGCGGAATGCTGCTGGGTTATCTTTCATTATAGCCATAAGTTTGTCTTGCATGTTTTAATGTTGCTATATCATCTATTTCCTTTTATTCCCTGCAAATTTACAAAGCTAATCTAAAATTATAATAAAATATTTTCTAAGGTCCAACTAATTATGCACCTATCCTTACCCATGAATAGTTAGCCTTTTCTCCCTTCCCCAAATTGTTGACCTTTAAAGTATTTGTCAGAAAATCACAGAAGGAAACTGAACCAGGATTGTTTCTTCCAAATATTAGCTCACAGCGTAACTTGTTTCATTCTAATTTTTTCTTTAATTTCTAAAGTTGAGCTTATTAAATATCATGTCACTTTTATTTGGAACTCAAGCGTTTGCTATATATAATCTTTCATTTGATTATTTTACAAATATAACTCAATATCCATGGCCATACATTGTATAAGTATAAATTTTGTTATGTAGAATTATGGACCTTTTATATTGGTTTGGATTGTTATTCTTTTAAATGTAAGTTTCCAACTTTATAAACATTTATAATATTTCATTGTGTTTACCATTTATATAAAATATAAACCTGATAACTTTTATTATATTAGATGTGTATCCTATTGTGCTGCCTTATTTTCTTTTTATTGACTTAAAATGTCATAAGGAATAAAAGTGAAATGGAGTTTTTTTTCTTCAATTTGAAAACCAATTTTTAAAAATCCAAACTTTTTTTTCATTAAGTGAAAATATCTTCTGAAGTTGCCCCAAAATAAATAAAAATTAAGTTTGAATATGTTTAAAAAGTTGCACCCCGTGCACTAGATTGGAATTGTGTTTTGAAGTGGCATCAAGTATTCATGGTCTAACAATATGGATACTTATTTATTACTTTTTCCTGGACACCTGAGTCAATTTCTTTGCAAGGATCAGAGAGAGAAGTAAATATTTTAGCTACTACTTTCAAGAAGAGGAAATTGAGATGAGAAGGAGGTGTTACTAGATTCCAGCTCTTAGAGTAGATTCCTCTGGATTTGAGGGAGTAACATGAATAATGATTTTTGTTTTCACATTTTCATTCATCACAAAATGAGAAAAGAGTGTTTTGTGCTTTTTACTCCCAGCCACATGCTAGCAAGTGATTCTTACTACTCACTCAGGACAATTAGCAGGCAATCAGATTTATATATATTAACAAGAGTGACTGTAGCTTACATGGTAAATCAAATTATTGGTTTCTGGGCTTTGAGATTCATTCATCAAAATCAATTTGTTTGGTTGCATGAAAGTATGTTCTGTCTTTAAAAAATACCTACAGGAGCCTATCACATAACGTCTAAAGATAGACCTGCCTTCGGTAGTCTGTTTTCTGTAATTTATCTTTTCCATACTCTTTGCTGTCCACTGCTGTACTTTTTTCTTCTGAGCTAGCAACAGACCTGTAGAATGCAGAAGTGACCCGTCCACAGATTAAACACACTTCTTTCTCCCCTACTGAGACAAAGGGATTTCCCAATTCCAATTTTTGCAGTGTGGGGACTTAGCCTATTTATTGGGAATGTTTGATTTTTAAAATTAAAAGAGCCAATGTTCTGTTTATTGAAGAACTAATTATAATTGCATACTACATCCATGAGTGCATATCATATTCCATGAGTTTGGATAAGACTTGTAGATATGTTGATTACTAACATGTAACAAGTGCTGGGAAAGAAAGGAGTTCCAATAACACTTCCATGAACAATTTTTCCCATTCATTATAACCTGACTGGATCTCTCCAATAAATTGTAAATATTTCCGTGAGAAAGTCATAGAAATTATTTTGATTTAGTTCATGATTACAAAATGCTTTTGTGAAGAACATGTAATATGTCTTTAGTAAGATAACAAAGTTGATTTTTATTTGAAATTTTATATTCTGTAACTCAAAGTCACCAGTGATAAGAAGAACACTCAGTCTGGTTTGCATGATACCTAGACTGACATTTGGACAGTTCAGAAAAGAACCTAAAATTGAAATTCTCATATCTTAGCAGAATGATTTACACTTAATGAGTGGTTCATTTAGATTTTTTAAACATCTAAGTACAGATCAAGATATTAATTCTAAAATTAATGAGCTATTTATCCTTTGGCTAAACATTTATTCTTAGATTAACAGTTATTTTACAGTTCTAAGATATGCATAAAGTTTAAAAAATTCTCAGACATAAAATAATCGACTCTGTGCTTTGTCTTACGTCTATAAGAAATAGGAAAGCACAAAACTATAAACAATTCAGCTATTGCATTTCATAAAATGAAACCTTAGAGATTGTAAATTACCTTCCTGGATTTTTTTTATATCTTAATAATATGTAAGTGTCGCTGAATTATCTTTTTTATTACTTGAGCTTTACTCTTGTTATATGCAACCATAAAGTCTAACTGACAGCACATTTTTGTCTAATTAATGTCTGCTGTAGGTCTAAGTAAATGTGACTGATAAGCAAGACATAAAAATTCTCCCTAGTATCACCCAATAATTCATTTTCATTCAGTGGATTTTTAAATAAAATTCTGTGTCTGAAATGTATAAATATGAACTTGTGTGTAAGGTGAGTTTTGTTATTCATTGTGTATAATCATAAATATGTACCTATGTTTATTGATGTGTATATCTTATCAGCCAATGTTAAAATCATTTTAAAAGTTTGTTTTGACCATATTATACCAGTTGTAAAGTTAGGTTGATTTGCTTATGCATAATCACCATTATCTGCATGTGAAGTATCATGATTAATTTTTTTATGTAAACCTGAAATCTCCTTTTTTCTTCTCCCAGTTTTTTGAAGTCTATCTTCTTTTCTCCATTTATCCTTCAGCCTTACATGTCTCTCTACCCCAATTCAAACTCTAATTATATAGCTATAAGGCCCATCACACCACATTTTAGATATGCTAACAGATTAAGACTAGGAGGTAGTAGTAAAATCTTTTTCCTATGAAATTTTTTCTTACATGGAAGAACTTTAAATTGTCATTTTTATTTTTCTGTCCTAATACTATTATTCATTGGGAATAAGTAGATTTTATAAACTCTATACCCATACTCTTTCCCAAACCATTATGCAAGTGTACATATGTGCATCAATTACTGGTAGACAAGAACAAGGCTGAAACACTTAAAGACTTGCTTCATTTTTCTTAAATTTTTTTTTCTTTTTTTTCCCTTAGCCTAAAATATCTCAAGTGTTAACAATTTTAAATAAATAAATAAATCTTAGACATCTGATTAACATTATATATGTCAATTACATAAAACATATAATTGCACAAATAATTTTATTGCAGATAATTTTGACTTTTTAAGTATTCAGCATTTCTTTTAAAATTAATAATTAAAATTAAAACTATGCATAGTAGTTCATAGGTTATACAATTTGGGTTAATTTGGAAATCATTATACAACTCAAACATTTTCTATTTAAGAATTCCCATTAATTATATTTAACTTAAAACTTAAATAAGGAAAACTCCACAATGTTTTCAAGTCTGGACAGTTGGATTTATGGTTATTCATTTATATTGAACAAAATAGAATATGCAAGGGAGAATTAGGCAAGGTACTTTTGGATCTGGATGAGTACTTTCAGATACATGAAAAGTATTTTATTTATTCATATGGTATACCTACACTAAGAATGAAGGAATAAAATTTTTAGATTACAAATCATTTTAGATTACAAATCATTTTAGTAATTCAAGATGGATATTTACATCACCAATACAATAGTTAAGTGTGTTTGGACCTAGCTTTCAAAAATAGCTAATATTATATATAATATTTTCAGTTTATAGTAGTAGTAGTTAACTAAGAAATATCTCTAGTCATGTAAAATTATCTGAAAATCTCCACCCATTTGTTTTTGCTTATGATATTAGCAGCATTAAGAGCTTTAAATAAATAAGCTGTTATGACACTACCTAAATTAAATATTGCCATTTATATATTTTTTAGCCCTTATGCATTAGGATTTCGCTCAATGAATAAAGATACAGGATCACGAAGTTCATATTTAAATGTGTCATTTTATGTATTTTATTATGGTTCAAATCTGTGGGGCACAATGTAATATCCTTTAAACCGCTTTTGAATAAGTACAAATTAAGTAGGCTTTCTCTTACTTGGTTTTATACCCTTTCATTCTTCCTTCCAATTGTTTCTTCCTAATATTCTCTCCCTCCCACTCTCATTCCCCCTATCCTTCCTCTCTCTCTTCCTCCCTCTCAATTTCTGGTCATGAATAAATACAACGCATTTCTTCTTTTTCTGTTAATCTCTGTTAAATTGTTAAATTTCAGAATTTGTGATATGTATATATGTCACAAATCCTTCCACAAGGCTAATGCGTTGAATGGGTAGCTTAAATTTATATATTTCAAATGATTAGTGATATGAATATCCTACAAATAGCACTGAAATAATTTCAATATAAATTGAAATTGGTAAAAACTATATCTAAATTGGCTGATTATGTCATTTTTAAAAAGGAGTGTTATTTAATCACTATCAACACTCGATAGATAATCTTAGAATTCAGAAAATATTAACAGAGTAAATTTTAGGTCTTAACTAAAGAAAAAAAATCTAATATCTAATTAACATATTATTTTCCAAATCACCATCTAAACTAGAGTATTTTTCTAGAGTTAACATTTTTAATGTTTAAAAGTGGTAGTATCTCTCTTTACTACATGGTGCTTAAAAACTTGTTATAATACATAAAGATTATAAAAGCAAGCAGCATCTCAATATTTATGTAAGGGAATGGATTCAGTAAGTAGAAATCTAATTTAATTGTTCTGAAATAAAGCAGAGACGGGAGCATAATATCAATTCTTTGTTTTCCAAATACCTTTAGTTTCTTTATCTTACCTAAGATTATGAACCAGATAAACATCTCTTATAGTCATCCTCCCTTCCTTCATGGCTATTAACTAATTGGAAGCCTAAAATACTTGTCCCTAAATATTACAGAAAGAGTGGATTATTCTATAATATCAATTTTTAGCTACTATTTAGCAAAATTGAAAAACAGAATATCCAAGGAAAGCACATATGTTCAGAAGCTCTTTTAGTATATCTGAGGTGATTTGAACTGCAAAAGATGTCCTCATGTCTTTGTTAGTAGACTATTATTTGACCTACTTTTTAAAGATATGCTCATTCAAGTGTAATTAAATTTTGTGTGAATGAATCTAATGTTGGTTGTATTAAGCCTAGATATATTGCAAAGTTTCTTAATTTGTGTATGTTCAAATTAAATTCAGTTATTCTTTATCACTCCATTTTAAGTAATAGAAATATAGTTACATTGCAAATATTGCATAATATTCAGAGGTAGCATAATTTTAAATTATACCATATTTATTTTATTTTATCTATGTACTAAATGGGACTACAAAATAAATCTCCAGCAAATCCTTTTTTTTTCCCCTAAAAGCAAGCAATTAAAAATTACTGTTTTAAAGAACATCCATAATTCATGAATTTTTTTCAAGAATATTTTTATCTCACATCTTACATTGATTTTATGTGTAACACTTCTGTTTTAAAGTGACTATTGCTGATCATTTTAATTGCATTTGTTTTCATCATAGCTTATTTTCTTGAAATAAAATGTATGTTATATATGTATTGTCCTCAGTATCATCTCTTATTTAAAATCCCTGACATAATATCCAGCACTATGTGTAATCCTATGCATGAGTTTCATAGTATATTAAATGTCATTTTATTTTCTGTATTTCTGTGTCTTCATTGTTGTAATAAAGAAAACTGAGGAAAACCTTTGTTATATGTGTTTTCTTTATTACTGGTATAAACGTTTTCTGTCTTGTGTGTTTTCATTTCTAACTTGATCAGATTCAATATCTCAATGTAATAAACATATGATCATTGAGTGATTTCTTTTTTGGTTTAAATAATAAATCATCAGCCGGCTCATACTGGAAAAATAATTTAGGAACAATACCAAATACTGTTACTTTTGTAGTAAACTAGTTCTAAGGTCTTCTTAGAAACTTTTATTACTAGTGGAGACCATAATAATCAGATGGTATCTTAATAAAACACATTAGTGTAATCATTTAAATAATGTAATAATTGGAGAGTAGTCTCGTTTGCCAGCAAAAATTTATGAAAGCAGACATAAATCCTTAAAGTGATTTTCTCCAATTCCTTTGGTTAACATATTGCTATAATTCAGTTTGAGCACCATGAGAATAAAGTTGTATAAAGTTGTATAAAGAATAAAATTGTATAAAGTTGAATAAAGTTCTCAGTTCATCCACAGCCAAAGTATGAAAGAAAAATGGCTTTGGAAGTTTACAAATAATAACAATAATATGAAAACAGAGCAGCTTCTATTTCTTAACATGTACTGTGATACACACTGTATGGGATGCCTTAAGTGCAATATTTCATTTACTATGAAGTAACATTTCTCCCATATTTTAGATGAGAAAAGTGAGGCCTAAAGAGGTTGAGGGATTTACATAGTGAAGTCACAGAACGGAGTTCCAGTGCCCTCTATAAAACATCATATTACTTTGTGTTTGTTTGTTTTAGCGCTGAACCTGGGTTCAAATGATAATTCTTTTTTATCTTAAGATTTTTTTGATGTGGACCATTTTTAGAGTCTTTATTTAATTTGTTACAATATTGCTTCTGTTTTATGTTTTGGTTTTTTTCGCCCTGAGGCATATGGGATTTTAGCTCCCTGACCAGGGATCGAACCCGGACCCCCTGCAGTGGAAGGTAAAGTCTTAACCACTGGACTGCCAGGGACGTCCCTCCAATGATAATTCTTTAATAAGTAGATTATTCAGTTATTTTTTATAAAGTGAAATAAAACTGGTGGTTTAGACATGAATATATATTTCTCTTTTACAAACACAGTCAAGTGTTGCATTGCCAGTTAAAAATTAAATAGTGTAGAAATTACAAAAGGGAAAATATTCGTTTTCAAGATTTGCATTATTTTAAGGCACACTTAATCTTTTTTACTCCAGAACAGCCCTCTCCCAAATGCATGTCTTAATATGTATAGCACTCATTAAAAATGTTTGCATACATTTCAAAGTGAAAATTTTCATATAATATCTATATGTTGTTATAATATTGAACTTCTTTCAATTGATACATTAGTTACAGAAGTTTTATATATTGGGGGAGAGAGAAAGGTAAGCTGATTTTTTCTGTTGTTCTTGTATTTATTTTTCCTGAAGCTCCTTAACAATGATATGGTATCAAATGGGAACTATCTGGGGATTGTTGGAAATTTTTATGGTGACTGTCACAGTATTATATTACTTTGTTAGCTTTATATTACTTTGTTGTTTGGGGCCACTGTGAGGAAACTAAAGAGATTTGAGAAAATGTATTCTAATATTCTAATCAAACACCATTATTTTATTATATCAACAATCTGAGGATTAGAGAAGAAGAATGACTAGTCATTGACACAGTCAAGGAACTTACACCCTCAGTTTTCCTCATATGTTTGTTTTATCAAATTACACCAAATCAAAGAAGGCATACCTAAATCTCTTGTCTATCACTTATATGGTCTTATATCTTTAACCTAGTTTCTTTGATTTCTTCTTGATTGAACAATAGAAAAAAAACTTTGTGGCAAAGGAAAGGCTGTGTATTCACCAACTACCATTCCTTTGAGTAGTCATGGTACTTCTCTTAAGCAGCTATTAAGGTTCTCAGGTCAACTTGTACATATAGCTGCATTCCCAACATCAGTGTGATAAACTCACAGTGAGTTTATAGCCTTAAAAGAATATCAAGTTAAATTTTACTATTTTCTTATTTTTATACATTGCCTGAAAACACTTTATAAAATGCCTTTATTTATATTTTTATAGAAATAAATGATATTTAATTAATATAAAATAATATTTTTAGTTACTATCTAATAAAAAACAAAATAAATATTTCCATTTCAGCGTCTATTTCATTTTAAGAAATCATAACAAACAACTTCAATACATAATTTGCATAGTGGCTATATGCTTGCTTCTCTACTGATTTCTCATTTATTATTACAAAGAGAAATATTAAATTATTTTAAAAGTCATATTAAAATGTACCCTTTTCTTCTGTTTAAATGTGATTAAAACAAAACTAAAAATTATCTCTTCAAATTAGCATTTCTGTTTTGAAGAATCTCTGAATGACAAACTTCAATTTGCTGTTGTTTCTATATAATTTCACCACAGCTAAACTGGATATGTATGTTACATGGAAGATTAAATGCAAAACTCACTGATGCTCTTGAAAAATGACAGGAAAAATATTCTACTTCTTGGTGCTTATTGGTGGAAAACAGAAAACAATTTATTGGATTTTCATATGCTATCCTGAGACTTACTGTTCCATCAAATGGCTCAGACATGAAGGAAGGTTTACTTAAGGAAATAGAAATATTTCTCTACAGCAGGGTCCAGTATGGTTCATTGGTGGATTTCTTCACACAAAAACAGGTAGCTGAAAATAATTGACTTGCCTGTATGTTATTCATAACTTAATATGTCATCTTTTTTTTAGTACTTATGAATATTGTACTTATGGACACTCTCAGTTGATTCAGGCACGTTAGCCAGTCCCATGAAGATTTTAAAGATACTAACTTTGTGTGGTTTTTTTTTCTGCTCTTAAATATGCTCTATTTTTTCGAGCAGTTCCAAGTGTGCACCAAAATTGAGAGAAATGTACAGAGTTCTTATATACTTCCAATCCTGATGTATGCATAGCCTCCCCCATTATTAACATGCAGAATGGTACATTTGTTACCATCAATGAATCTACATTGACACACCATTTTTACCCAGAGTTCATAATTTGTATTAAGGTTCACTCTTGGTGTTGCACATTCTGTGGGTTTTGATGAATGTATAATGACATTCATCCACCATTATAGAGTAATACAAAATAGTTCCAATGCCCTAAAAATCCTCTGTGCTCTGCCTGCCTCTTTATCTCTCCCTCTCTCCTAATCTCTGGCAATCTCTGATCTTTATAACTGTCTTCATAATTTTGCTTTTTCCACAGTGTCATATAGTTGGAATCATACAGTAAGTAGTCTTTTCAGATTGGCTTATTTCACTTAGTAATATGCCTTTAAAGTTCCTCCATGTCTTCTCATGATGTTATGGCTCATTTCTTTTTAGCATTGAATGATATTCCATTGCCCGGATGTCTCATGTTTTATCCATTCACCAAATGAATAATATCTTGCCTCTATTTTTCTTAAGTGAAAATCTACATTTCTATTTTATGGTTGATGGTATACAATATATTCATTCAGTTGCAGTGGGTAATAATATATAAGTGGCCCTACATGTTTAGAATGTTTAGTTTTAATAATGTAACTTAATTTTGTATTAAACCCCAATGCAGAAATTGAAGTTTCTAAGACACAATAAAGTGAGTGTGTAAAAACAGAAATTTTGTAAACCTAATATGTTATAAATTCCTTAGAAAATAATACCATCCATATATTTGTTCACATTTTCCATTTACTGTCTTATACATTTATAAAATTCAAAGGTATATATATTTAAGAATTTTATAAATAGGTTAACAGTTTGGAATTTCAACAAGTAATTTGTAAAATATCAGTTGTAGTTTAATCTTATATGGGTGTAATTCAATTTTGTAATATAGTCTTTAAGAAAAAAAGTATTTTCTGTTTGTGCAGAGAAAGTTTAATTTCCTTTTTTTTAACTATATGGAATAGCCTTTTAACATTAACAGAAAAAAATGAAATTGGCCAGTTAATGGTTGAAACAAGGACATAAAATTTAAACTACTCAATTTTTTAACACTGGCCAATATCTGTTTTGATCATATTCACTTCAATCTAAGATGCTCCCTTTCCTACTAACCAGTAAAAATTTCATTATCTTATGGGAAATAACTGAATCAATTCCACCATAGCAAACTGAACATATACCATAAGATTTAAACTGCATATGGAGAAAGTATACAGTTAGTGAGGTGAGAATAAACTTCAAATGTATCAGTTTGAATAAGTATCACATATAGAAGTATTTTATATCTCTTTATCCCATTTTTTTGACAGGGTTTTGTGACAAGTGTTCTCCATTCCAACATACTTAGCAATTTGAAATGTCAATGTAGATAAAAGCCTAGATATTCTGCTGCGCAAGGACTATAGATATTTCACAATTTCCCACAATTTATAGTTGCACCAGATTTGTAACAATTATTAAAAACGTTCATTTCTAAGTTTTCAGTTATTCGAAACATTTATCAAAAAAGTGCTGTTATCGACAATACTATTTCTTTTTAGCCAACTTTTTTTTTAAATAACACAGTTTATTTTAATTTCCTTTCTTACATTAAACTATGTTACTTTACCTCATACTGACATTTGACAAGGTCCCATCAATATTCCCATAGAAGAATAATAATTTCATATTCTAGATTATTCACTTTTTACAAGGAATTGTTTTAAAAAGATAGATACTAAAACCTTAAGGGGGATTGGGTGGATATTAAAAAAAAAAACAACTAACGGTGAAAATTATGAACCACTTGAAATGTTATTCCATTTAGAAGTATATAGAATCATTATACTAATTATGAATATATTTTATATAAATTTATAGTATTATATTATACAGTGTCTATTTTTGAAATATATAGACATAAATTATCTAATGTTAATTCAGTCACAAATCACATATAAGAGACTGAGTCTATTTCCTACTTTCTTAAATCTAAACATCAAGCAGGGATTGACATGTCTACATGTATTATGGAAATGGGTATGGAATCAGAGACAGGGAAGGCTGGACAGATATATATAGATAGATAGATAGATAGATATATATATTTATTTTTTTATTATTATTTTTTTTTTTGCGGTACGCGGGCCTCTCACTGTTGTGGCCTCTCCCGTTACGGAGCACAGGCTCTGGACACGCAGGCTCAGCGGCCATGGCTCACGGGCCCAGCCACTCCACAGCATGTGGGATCTTCCCGGACCGGGGTGCAAACCCGAGTCCCCTGCATCGGCAGGCCGACTCTCAACCACTGCACCACCAGAGAAGCCCTGGACAGATATTTTACAACCATAGCCCAGGCCTCTACCAGCTCCCTCTTAACCATTGAAACAGGCTCTATTTCCCTATGTATCTCTAGCAACTCCCTATACCGTCTTTTAGGAAAAGATCAGAGTTAGGTTTTTTTTTAGTGGTGTTTATTTATTTTGTTTTTGTTGATTTATTTATTTGTTTATTCAATTACAGAGTCCATTTTTTTAACCTAATAATTTATCACTTAATCAACATCCTCCACCAGTTACCCCCAATATCATCTCTAATATCCATAAATATCTGTTAATTTCAAAATATACTGTATTATCTCATACATCTCCATCTTTGCTCACATCATGTTCTGGCTGAAAGGGACTCATCATCAGACAGAAAGCTTCTTATTCTTCAACATCATCATAGAATTTATCTTCTCTATCATGCCTTCCTTGACCACTAACTATCAACTCATATGCTTCTTCCACCTATTTGCTCAGGTCACATTATTTTTCACCACTAGGAAAGCATTCAACTGTACATGTCTTACTCACCCTTCTCAATACATTAAGAACTCCCAAGGAGTTCTATCATATCATCTATAAAGGACTAGATGATATTTTGAAAAGATACTTAACTTATAATTCCACCTTTGTAAACAAACATCTATAGAAAAAGACACTTTTAGGAAAAAAGTATACGGCTTTACAATTATTAATGTCAGTTGTATTATAAACATGTTTATGATTCCCTTTCCATTACTAAACCAATTTTCCACACTTAGCTACTTTTTCTTCCCCCAAATCAGATATTTAGTTTAAAAAAAAGTCTGGTTTATCAGTGCTACCTCCTGACCCCATCTTCTTCTAAAGAATACCTCTTAGTAGGGAGAAGTGACTTGAAGGGAAATTTTGGATTCACATTGTTTTTATATTAAAAAATTAGTTATACATGTAAAATCATTTTGACAAAAAAAATCAAAATGACTAGAGAATAGAGACACAGTAGTAAGGAATAGGTGAAGTAAAATGCAATCTTCACCCCATCCCCAAATAATAGGGTTGTATGAAAAGAAAATTGGAAGTAAGCAATAAACTGTCTACATCAATATTGTTTAACTGAGTACACACAGAAAAGACATGACCACCTTTTGAAGATGTACCAAAAATAGCCTGAAGATTTTAAACATATCTAAACAATAGCACAAGGTTTATTGATATATTTGAGTAATGTTGAAAAATTATTGGTGAATTTTACTTATATCTTTTGAAATCTGAAAATTTTAAATTCCTAAGTGAATGTGTGGATACTACAAAAAGTTTTATCAAAGAACAAGAAAGCTAGAAAATCACAATGAACTTCCACATAAGTATTAATCTCCAGCATGACTTTTATAATTTGTTTCGAGATATATAAAGAGCTCCAATGAATGCAATACATGTTCATTTAAAACACAGCTAATTACCTCTGTGTGATACTAAAAACTAAAAATCCCTCAGACAGGTCACAAAGCACTTATAAATTGGTATAATTACATATAAGTATGTACTTTTCTCAAGGTTCTAACAGTTTTGATTTTTAATATATTTTTTAAGATTTTTCATTTTAGGGCTTCCCTGGTGGCACAGTGGTTAAGAATCCGCCTGCCAATGTAGAAGACACAGGTTCGAGCCTGTGTCTGGGAAGATCCCACATGCCGCGGAGCAACTAAGCCCGTGCGCCACAACTACTGAGCCTGCGCTCTAGAGCCTGCGAGCCACAACTACTGAAGCCCGCGTGCCTAGAGCCCGTGCTCCACAACAAGAGAAGCCACTGCAATGAGAAGCCCGCTCGCAGCAATGAAGACACAACACAGCCAAAAAATAAATAAATAAAAATAAAATAAAATATTTTTTCATTTTAAAATTCCAATATTCTTTTCCCAAAATTCAATCCTTTATAAAAGATGCTGCAGTTTTCTCTTCACTGATGACAATACTCTTCACAGCCATCACAGATTTACTCACATTATGTACTTTTTTCTTTAAATTGTTCACTGAAAAACGTGAGATTACACATTGTACCCACAGTTTTCATACAGTTAGTTCAGTAAGCAATTAAATATCTGAATAAAATGAACATAAATGCACTTAAAAATTTGCTAATAAGTGCATTTTGTCAGAAAGCTGAATGATGTAAATGCTTTATCTCATAAATACTATGAATTGTCCAAAAGGAAACCGATATTTCAGAGTAAAAGACTTGAACACAAAGAAAGTACAGTCTTAATTTAGGAAGGAGACTTTGATCCACTCTGTAATAATCTTTTGAGAGTTTTAATCTTAATTTTTACTAAAATGAACATGAATGTGCCTAAAATATTGTGCAAAATAGCCACCACAATAAAAGTAACAATAAAGATAACCAAAAAACTAAAAATTAATGGTGAGCTAAAGAGGAAAAAATGAATTACAGAAGAAAAGAATACCAAAATATATGTATAGATATTCTTGTCCCCGAACTGAGCAAAAGTCAATGTCACCTGTCAGATACAATAAGAACATTATGAATAATTATCTTTCTGTCATTCATTTTAACATCAGTCTTTCAAAGTTCAAAAAAAATGATTTTAATTTGACATGTAGAAGTAAGGGAGGGACCAAAAAATAATTTACGATATGAATAATTAATAAATTAAAAAAGAATGGGGCTTCCCTGGTGACGCAGTGGTTGAGAGACCGCCTGCCGATGCAGGACACAGATTTGTGCCCCGGTCCAGGAAGATCCCACATGCCACGGAGCAGCTGGGCCCATGAGCCATGGCTGCTGGGCCTGCGCGTCCGGAGCCTGTGCTCCGCAACGGGAGAGGCCACAACAGTGAGAGGCCCGCGTACCGCAAAAAAAAAAAAAAAAAAAAAGAATGATATTAAACTAAAATCTTCTTGAGTTCTGGTCACAGTGGAATGCACATCTAAAACTAGAAGAATGAAAATATACTTAAACCTTAGGCCTTAATGAAGTGTGTTTATCAAAAACAAGAAAAAATACTTGTAAAATATAAACATGTATTTACAGTTATTTTATGCATCCTAGTTCATGTATGCTAGCAATATTCAAATATTTATACTTGCTAAAATCTAAGAAGGTTTTGGGTAAAAGAAGTTCTAATTTTTTAAAAGAAAATACTATAAACAAATGATGAGTAATGAGAGGTAGCTATAAACAAAGTGAGCGTAAAGTAATATATGTACAGTGTCTTGGAATTCCCAAAGTACCCTTCATATATGATTCTCAAAGAATATTTTAGCTAGGATACATGGGAACTGTTATCCACATTTCATCAGTAATGAAATGGAATAAAATTATAATTATGATTTCGATATAACCGATTGTAGTGTGTAGGCCACAAAATGAGTGAGCAATACCATGGTAGAGATAAAAAAATATTAGAATTTCAACCAATATTTATTTTATATCATTTTAATTTTTTTTTATGTTTTGTAATTGTACATTGCATCTTTCTCAAAGGATTGATACATTGTAAAATACTTTTAAAAGAAAAACACATATCATAGGAGGAGAGACTCAATTTTTCTCTGGATGTACATGGGGAAGCAATAAAAAAAAGGAGTTCGGATTGGAGGAAGAATATAAACTCCAATCATAGTTGCTCTTGAGTTTGTTGTTTGAATTTTTTAAACATTTTGGATTAATGGAAAATGATATAATCATCCTTGCTGATGCAGTTTGCCATGATTTTCTCCTTCTTTCCATTTAATACAATTAAAGGGGTATTGACCAGACATTGGAAACCTCAGAAGTTCAAACATTTGTTTCAAACAAACATGTTAAATATGAATGAAAATTGAATGGATCTTAGCACAGGGAGATCAGCTCGGTGCTTTTTGACCACCTAGAGGGATAGGATAGGGAGGGTGGGAGGGAGACACAAGAGGGAGGGGATATGGGGATATAAGTATACGTATAGCTGATTCACTTTTTTATATGGCAGAAAATAACACAACAATGTAAAGCAATTATACTCTAATAAAGATGTTAAAAAAATGGAATGGATCCATCAATTCAGGGATTAACAGCAGTCACTATAAATGCTGGAGATCCATGGTCATGACATAGAAGAAAAATGTGGTACGTGGAGAAATGGAAAGAGTGGGACATTGTGCTCAGTTTGTTATAACAGCAGTTTTCAACATTTCCCTCTTTAATAGTGAATTTTATAACATGCTTGAATCAAAGTTTTCTTTGTTTTTTCTACTTGTGATTACACCTGCAGAAGTGATTTGAAAGTCATGTTGTTTCAAATATATAAAAGTAGATACTTGGAATCATCTTTCTAAAAACCTAAAATACATAAATATGGCACTTCTATGAATATAGCTGATTCCTCATTTAGTATAACTGAGAGAAGTCTATCAATCCTAAAGGCAAATCATACCTAATTTAGGTAATGTTTAGCAGGTCAAGTATTCCCCGTAGGAAATAGAAAGTCTTATAAATGTGACTTTTCTCTACACAGCTCCTCAGGGTTGGAAAATATTATTTTCTTTCTTGACAAGTGGATTATGTCAAGGATTGTAAAGCCTGCAGCTTCATCTATGCTGGGGGAATATTGTGATTATATTTCATTTTCACTATCCCCACTGTTTTTAAAGCTGTTAAAGTTTATCAAAATTTTAAAGCTTTAAAAAAATTTTTTTTTATGTTGACATAGTCTAGACCCTAGTCTCACTTTTACACTTTGGCTCTTTTTATTATATTTTCTTATTCTTTGTTGATTTGGGGGTTCCTAGGAAAAATATCACAGAACATTAACTTATCAATTTAAGATAATTTCCAAGTATGTAAGTGGCAAGTGATTTTGGAAAACAGCTGTCTAACATAACACAACAAGAAACTGTGAAATCTTTAGTTGGTTTTTAAATTAGTGCAATGCATTTTCTTTTAAAAGTATGTATTACTCTAGAGCATATCTTTTATAGTGCATGGAGATTACCATAATTTTAGAAGCTCTTACTATTAAATCTAGGCCCTTCTTAATCTAAAAATCTTACCCTTTTATTCCTTTGTTGTGTTTTGGGAAATCCAATGAATGAAACTTAATTTGGGGAATTTATGCTTCATAAGTAAAATGGGACTTAAATAGCTGTATGATAAGCCCAAAGATGTATGTTAATTTTTAACTTATTTTAGTACGTATCAGGAAACCCCTCTAATACTGCACTAATTTTGTAGCACTCAATAAATGTTTGTGAAGCCTAAGTGAATAAATAGTCCTTTAAAAAAAATAATGAAACTGTGTAGACACAAAAGTCTTTAGATAACCCAAATGTTTGATTTTAAAGTAGTTGAATGGCTGACCATCACTGCTTAGATGGAGCTCAAATGCAGCAAGCCGTCTGCTTCATCTTTCCACATAGGATGAACCATACGTGTGTATAGATTTATACCTAGATTTTCCAGAAATCATTTGATATTTGAAAATATGTTACACTAGGCAGAATGAAGGAAGAATGTATAAACAGGAGACAAATAGACCTACCTCTATTGTGGAAAGGTATAGCATCTAGTTAATGTCATGATGAACACCAAAAAGGGCTTTTCTTTTTATCTTTTATACACTTAAACTCACTGTATTTAGCGATATCCCTTATGAAAATAACTACCACTATTTTGGAAGTAACAAACAAATCTCCATTTTAGGACACTTTAAATTAAGAAAAAAGTTTTTTCTCCATATCTTTATCACAACTTTCCACATCTAAAAGTAATTCTCAAACTATAGAAAAAGAGTTAACTAAAAAACTGAACTACTTATGGAGTCAGAAAGCAATGCTACTTTTTAAATTGTAGTGGTTTTTGAAAAACTAATATAAGCATAGTATATTTAATGGGAAATTAATGTAGTGTTTTAGCAATGAGTTAATTTCTACAACAGAAACATGAAAACACATGCATACGATGGATTTGAAATGAAGTTTTTTTTTCTTATTTTCTTGCTTTGATTTTATATTTTGATGACTGTTAACTTGCAAGTACATAAAGCTCTGGGGATACATACTGGTTTAGTTAGCCAATTTTTAAATTTCACGGTGTGGGAGGTACAGCTTGGAGGGAGATTGTAAAAACACATTTAGTCTGATTTTCATATTTGCTTTCAATAATAACATCTGTACCTAAAAATAGATGTTTAAATTTTTGATTCCTAAATTATTTATTCTTATTCAATTCTAATATGAAATCCCTTTTCAAAAGAGCAATGCAAAAGATCACTAAAATAGAAGCTGAAAATAAGAATTCAAGAAAAGTACATAAAAGCAAGAAATAATTACTTGCAAAATTATACCTCATTTAAATAGTTGTTTTTCCACTAGTTGTATGGGAAAAAATGGATATTGACATTTTTATGCAAGCAAATTATACATTTTAATTTAGTCACTTAATTTTATTTCTATCTTTTGATTATTTGAAGCTTAGTATCCAGTACAAAATGTTGACTTGAACACAGGTATAAAACCAGGGAATGCCCTGGTGGTCTAGTGGTTAGGACTTGGTGCTTTCACTCCTGTGGTCCAGGTTCAACTCCTGGTTAGGGAACTAAGATCCCAGAAGCCATGTGGTGAGGCCAATATATTTATATAGAACCGGAAGCTAAATATTCTTCATTTGTACAGGTCTAATATTAAGGGTATTAAGGGTTATCTTGTGACTTAGGTCACTGTACTCTCTGGATATCATTTTTCTTATCTAGAAGATAGACCTAAAAATATTTTTGTTTAGGTAATGGAGTTTAATAAAAATTATATCATAAAACACACATGTAAGTATTCTGGGAAACTGAAAAGATTAATTTAAAATCCTTTAAAAATAAATAAATTAAATAAATAAAATCCTTTAAATGATTGCTATGCTCAGTTTCAATTTGTTAAGTTATTAAAACCATAATTTAAAGAAAGATCTTTTGTATGTTATTGAGGAAATAAATTATTGCTAGTCCCCAAATCCTAGTGATGTAATGTTACACATGATGATTATGACTTTGTGAAAAGTCCAAAGACAAATAAGTGAACTTTCACAATAGATTAAATTGGTGTCAAAAGAGAAAAAGAACAGAAAATTTAGCTTTTATATTATAGCCTACTTTCATGGGATATGAGAATGTGTGAGCATTTAAATACATTCTTAAGCTGAAATATTTTTTTTAAATCTTTCAAAAGAAAATGTAATTAAATATTTATAACATAAATCTATTTGACGTCCATGCCTATTCTATGCAATGACAAAAATATATTTGGTTTTTCATAAAAAATAACTTCTAGTAATCTTCCAAGATTGTAATCTTGTTAAGATTGTTAAGAAGGTATAATATTGTTTCTCTAGAAAAAAAATAATAGCTATTTTAGCGTCAATATTCCCTTACTATAAGGTGCTTTACAAATATAATGTTTCTAAGAGCTTTTTCTAACTTGGGAATGGAGAAGATCAATATACTGGTTTAATGCTTAAAAAGTCACGAATAAAATATTTATCATTTAAAAGCTAACTAGCTAAAACTAAGTCATTTTTTTAAAAATGATCTTTTTCTCAGGAGAATAGTCAATGCTTAACAAGAGATTCTGAAAGTTGCTGATGAAGAAACATATTTACTGGACTAATTTAACTTTAAATGGTCTATTTTTTTCACCAAAATCTCATTTCACTAGAATTTTGTAATAATAATAATAATAATATAGTAATAATATTCTTTAAATTTTTACTTAGTGTTGGGCAAAAGTGTTTGAGGTGTTATTATATTCACAAAAATCTTTCCAACAACCTCATGACTTAGTTTGTGGTGGTTGTTTTCCTAAATGTACCCATTTCAATAAAGAGGCATCTCAGCCTTAGAGAAAAGTTAAATGACTCAACCAAGGACATATAGGAGTAAGTGATGGAGTCAGGATTTTCTGACACCAGATCCAGTACATTTAAATACAAAGCAAGAGTCTTCACATTTTAAAAGGGTAAATGGGGTTTTATATATTGGGCCAGATATATCATAACTGAGTTGTGGGATTTATTGTCTAGAACTATGTCTGCATGTGAGAGGAACCTAAATGAAGTAAGAAAGAAGTGATTAACGTTCAAATGTCGTTTGAGTCAATATATCCAGATGGACTAAAGCTCAAATGGAGATGTATTTTTCTACTATTCTTGTCTGAGCTTTGGTTGTTGAATCATGTGAAGTACATCCAAAATAATTACTTTTGAACACTGTAAAACATATTTTTGCTTTACATATAAACAAAGATATTTCATAGCTGAGTTGTCTTCATTATATTATAATAGTATATTCAAATGAGAATCATTTATATTTGAAAAAGGATAATGGAAGAAAATGCATAAAATGATTTCTTAAATCACTAAACGAAATCCTGGTGTGCTTGATATATTATTTTTATAGCATGAGGCACTAGATTTTTAAAAATGATGTATATAGATACAACTTTGAAAATTATTAAATAATATTTAGAATCTCATTGTCCATTTGTATATTGGAACTTTGCATAAAAAAAGATACTAAAATTCCATGGTTGAAAAATATTTTTGTTTCTCTAGTTTTTCCTTAATATGGATTCATGTGATAACAGTTGTGTGGAAGCTAACAATTTCTCTGGATATGAGCTAGGCAATTTTTCTACACTGAAAGCATCTAAATAGCATGTTAAAATTTGATAGGGGAAGGAGATTCTGAAAATGGCATGAAAATTTTTTTTCCTCCACCACTGTCATGTGTTTATCACCTGTTTTCTCATTATCAGAAATAAAATAATTATAATCAAAATCACACTTTTCTTGGGCATGTGAGTTCCAAGTTTTTTGATTCAGTGCTTAAAGAGTTCTTATGTGCAACATCATGGGGACACTGTAGAATATGTGTGTTCTAGCACACGTGAAGAACAAAGCGCTTGTGTAAGTACCAGGCACCATGTAACAAATAGAATGATTTTTATTAATCTATCTGCAAGCTCTGAGAGTGTTAAGAAATATAAATAACATGTATTTCCTGGAAAAAATAAAATAAGTTTAGACATTAGACTCAGAAAAATAAACTAGGATTCAGACAGCTGTGACATATTCAAGACTGGCCTGTTAGTGGAAGATTCAACATAAGGACAGTTACATCAGTTCCTTTGGATCACAATTTCTTCAGTCATGATTAAAATATATTGGACCTAACTTTAAAAATACAACTTACAAAATCTTTGTTTTACATATACATTTTTTTCAGAAGTGGTTTTCTCAAAACTCAAATTTGCATCTCTCCCTGTATCTGTCACTTGTATTGCACACCACTCACAGACTGAGCATGTGATTATGATGCTGAGTGAAAATTATATTTTATGATTAAAAATGATAATTATAATTTTATAATGTTACATAAGCAAATTTTAACATGATCATGTTGATCATTTTGAACAATTCTATAAAATTGTCATATAATTCTCTTTTTTCCCTCTAGATAACACAGTATCACCAGTCACCAGTTTAATCCTGTGTCTTTCCATTGTGCTCATTTTCCTATCTACATTGTTATAGCTGTGTAATCTACCCTCATATTCAACTACAGGCATATAAAGTTTGATTCATTTTTGCTGTACTAGCCACTCTTGCCATTTTTACTCTGTCAGTCAGCCTATTCCACCCTATTCTCCATCACCTGTTTCATGAATTCCATGGCTCTTGGAATTTCCTGCAACCATATGTCACAGAAAAGTGGCTCCCATCTTCCCCTACCTTTTCACGATATGACTTCAGAAAGGTCATAATTACCACAACTCTGTAAAAGTTTGCTTCTAGTCTAATATAATTTGTTAAAATATTAACTGGAAAAATACAAGTAAACCATTTATTCTGAAATGATGATTTCTAAAATATTTCTAGCCAGATATTTTAAAGAGCATTCTTTGTCAAAGCAAAGTGCTCCAGCATCATTTTCAAGCCCAAATCTTAAAACTAAAATGATTCCATATAGAGCATTTATTTAACACTTCTCTTACAGGAGTTTTAACTATATTTTTTTCTTTTAACAAAGTGATGATCTATTTAATGGCTCTGACTTTCTGGTAGAGTATAGTTAGGGTTATGATAAAATATTCATCATCTTCCCCAAAGATAATCAAGGAGTATATTGGAAAGAAGAGTTACTTAGGGTGTTTTTTCTAAAGAAAGTTTGTAAGAAATATTTCAAATCCTTAACATGTCAGTTGCTTAAAACATTGTTTGAAAACCAGAAAATAGCTCCCAGCAATCATGAAATTGAAGTATGCTAATGAAGATATTTTTTCCTGTCTCTTAAGTTGAATATTTCTTGGATAAGATGATTTCTTTTTTTAAATAACTGTATAAACTTTTCTAATTTGGGGTTTAATAAAATTATTTTCTTTTATTTTTAAGACACACTTTTTAATGGTCTTGGGCTTGGAGCGGTCATTGGTCTGGGAGTCGCTGCACTCTTGTTAATTCTTGTGGTAACAGACGTCAGCTGCTTCTTTATTCGACAATGTGGGTTATTGATGTGCATCACCAGGAGAATGTGCGGGAAGAAAAGTGGCTCCAGTGGTAAAAGTAAAGAACTTGAAGAAGGAAAAGCTGCATATCTGTGAGTATCAGACATCTGCATCAAAGTAATATTAGACTCTTTGTATATCACTACAAAGAGCTCAAAATTTATGTTTTCTTCATGCAAAACTTAGAGTGAAATGCAAAAACCTTTCCATATTAACATCATCTTCAAAAGTTCTCTCATGTTCCTACGCAGACAACCCACACTACTCCAGGTAACTCCCCCTGCCCCAGGCAACTAATAATCTGATTTCTTTTATCATAGATAATTTTTAGCTCTTATAAAGCTTGATATAGTTTCCTACAATGTGTATTTTTTGTGTCTGCCTTCTTTCACTCAGCATAATGTTTTAGAATTCATTCATGATATTCTATGTGTCAGCAATTCATTTCATTTTATTGTTGAGTCATTTCTATTCATTTTTGATACATACATTTAGGCATGTATGGTCTCATACATTATTTTCTAGGCTTAGGGATATAGGAGAATCCATTTTGCATGGCCACATTGTTTTGTTTTGTTTTTATATTGTTTTTTGTTTTGTTTTGTTTCTCCAAAGCCCATTTCAGTCTTTCTAGACAATTTGTCTATGGCCATTTTTCATGGATATTCTGTAAGGAATATTTTCACTTCATGGGATAATAACTTAAATAGTATACATTTTCAATTAAAAAATTACGTTAAATATTACAATCAAAATGTCACCTGCTTACTTGTTGGACACAGCACATAGCAAAGAACAAACAGAAATTAGGCTCTACTTCATACTTGAAAGAGATATTAATGTATGACATAGTAAATATAGTGGAAACAATTCACTATTCAATATCTCTTGCTTTCCTCATAGAAACATATTGTACTTCCTAATAACTTGTTGTATTTTTAAATTGTCTTGTTAACTAAATAAACATATCACCAAATTTAGTTTTAGTTACTTTTTCACATATCAAGAAAACAATGTACTATATAACATAATTATACATATATACATATGATATATATATGCACACATTGACTCAAAACTGAATTTTATATATCTTCATTTTTGCTTTGCTATTAACTAAATGGAATAAATATTAGGTAACAAGCACTTCTATACAATCTAGGGATAAAGTGGTGAATAAAACAAACAAGAATTTTGTTCACATGGAGTTCGTGTTTCAATGTAGGAAGACAGATAATCAACACTAAAATTGAAAATGTCTGGTAGTGATAAGCACTAAGAAAAATGAAAAACAGAATGACAATTGTTACTAGAGGTTGGGTCCTTAAAGACTTCTCCAGGGAGATGAAACTTAGGCTGAAGAGTGAGTGATAAAGAGTCAGAAATATAATGATCAAGGGGAGGAATGTTCTAAGCAATGTAACAATAAATACAAAAGCCATTAAGTCAGGAATGAGCTTGTTACTTAAAGGCAAAATGGATCTGAGTGGAATGAGACAGGGAAAGAGAGTGGTACCAATCAGGTGGGAGAATTATCTGAGTACAAAAGTGTTAAATCTTCTTGGTCAAAGTAAGGAAATATTTTTAAAATAGAAAGCAACTAAAAGTTTTTTTAATGGTTTATTTAGCTACTTGTGAAGAAGGATAACTGGAGGGTTGGTAGGTGAAAAGGAAAGATTTAGAATGAGGGAGACTGGGTAGGAAAATCTTGAAATATTCCAGGTAGAAAATGATGGTCTTCTGTACCAAGCCTGTAGTACTATAGGCATATAAAAGTGTATAGCACCCAAATATAGATGAGGTAGAGTCAAGTACTGCTGACTGATTCAACTTTGGGGTGAAAGAAAGAGAGAAATCAAAAAGGACCTTCACTTTTTTGTCTTAATTAATTACAGGGATGTTGATGACCATGTGCAAAATAATGAGGTACATCTAAGTTCTGCTGTTTGTTTTTATTTGACTTTATTAATTGGTAATTTATCCACCAACACTTTTGTTTGTAATTCCTGCCAAGTTTAATTAACCTTAAAGACTTGGAAAGATGAAAACACATGGTTCATTCCATGCTTGTTGCCCATCATAGGTTTTTAAATCACAATTTCCTCTGCCTTAGGAAAACAGTTTTCAACTCTTTTTCAAAAATTCATTATTCAAATTGGAAAAAATAAAATAAAACCTCAATGAGAAATAGGGCATAATTGATTTGATTAATTGGATATATACTAGCTTCTAAATATGACCCCAAGCATTCTAAGACTAGTCCTTTCATGTTATCACAAGTTATAAGACTATGTAGATTTCTTACAAAACACATTAACTAAACACTTAGAGCATTCTTATTTAAAGAACGTTATATTGCAGAAAAAAAGAGAAATTAAAGTCAATGGCATACAGGATGGCATTGTGTAAAGTCCTAGAATATTCCATTATTTGGCTTTCAATGTAAATTAACATTTATCTTGAATTCTCATAGTTTATGTTATAAAATGGTTAAAGATTACTATTTTACCAAACTTTATGTATACTCTTATTTACCCAAGCATTAATTTGCAATAGCAAATATTTATTGAACACCTCAATAACCAGGCACTATCTAAGCTCCAGAGATACAACTGTGAGGAAGCAAACTAGTCCCTGCCATCAACTAGTTACTGTGATGGGAAACACATTTCGATTAAAAAACAATCAAATAGATAAATTAATAAGAAATTTCTGTTGTAAATACTACTTTTCAAAAAAGAATGAATTTACTTAATCAGACTTAGCTGAGCAAGTTGTGAAAGAACTAAAATATAAAAAAGAATAGGAAGTAACTAGTCAAGTGTGTGTGTGTGTGTGTGTGTGTGTGTGTGTGTGTCTGTAAATGACTTTTCAGCATGCAGAAAGAGGGATACATAGCTCTGGCCCCCTTTACTGCCACATGGGAGAAGGGAAATACCCAACTCAAGTCCACTCTAACCATTCTGTTCCACTTAAAGGGGAAAAAATAAGAAAAAATTATGAAGTTCACAGTGTGGGGCCACAGACTCACTAAAAGACAGAGACCGAATCATGGGACTATGGAATGCATCCTCTTTACACCATAATTTACCACCTCATTACTAAAGACCTATATTTAGCAGTTCCTTCTAGCCAGTACATCATGTCCCACTATCAAGAAAAAACTTACAAGGCATACTGAAGGCAAAAATCAGTTTGAAGAGATGGAGCAATCATCAGAACCAGATTCGATAAGGCAGGGATGTTGGAATCATCAGACCAATATATTTCTTTTTTTATGGTAAGAACTCTGATGGATAAAGTAGACAGCATGGAATAAGGGATGGGAAATGTAAACAGAGGTGAAAATTCTAAGAAAGAATCTGAAATAAATGCTAGAGATCAAAAACACCATAACAGAAATGAAAAATCCCTTTGATCAGCTTATTAGCAAGACTAGACATGGCTGTGGAAAGAATCTTGAGAAGATCTTAACAGAAAAGTCAAAACTAAAAAGCAAACAAAAAAAAAGACTGAAAAAAAAAAGAAAACAGAATACCTAATTCTGTAGGACAACTACAAAAGGCTAAACATATGCACAATAGGAATACCAGAAGAAGAAAGAAAGAAAGAAAGGAACAGGAGAAATATTTGAAACAATAATAACAGAGAACATCCCCAAATTAATATCAGACATGAAACCACAGATCCAGGAAGTTCAGAAGATACCAAGAAGGATAAAAATCAAAATTAAGCAAAAAAACCTACACTTAAGCATATAATTTTCAAACTACAGAAATTCAAAAATAAAGAAAAAATCATGAAAAAAGCTAGAGAAGCAAAGGTAAGAATTACATCTGACTTCACACAACACACAAACATACACCTCCCCTCACACATACACACACTGCTTTTTATATGTACATGTGTATATATGTATGTGTGTGTGTGCAATTTTTCTCACATAACAATGCAGCTTCAAAATGTCCCATTTCAGTACATGAATTTCTGACTCTTTTTTAAAATAAATAAGCAGTATTCCATAATATTATATATCATAGTGTATTTTTCCACTTCTCTATTATTAAAGTTTAGATAAGACTTTCAATATCTTTATAATATTAAAGTATATTATGCTGTTTTGAACTTCGTTTTTACATCAATTCTGTTGTAAATGTATGAATATGTATTTCCCAATTCTCATCCCAAATAATCACAGAACATATATTTCCTACAGTGCTTCTCAAACACTGACTATTATCAGTTTATTTTTCAATACAATAAGTGAAAATTATCATTTAAAATTTGCATTTTTCTAATTGGGGTTGAGTCTGAGCTTATTTGTTTTATGATTTTCTTTTGGTCACTTTATTCTTCTTGGAATTTCCTGTTCATATTTTTTACACATTTTCATAGAGTCGTTTGACTTTTCTTTCACTTGTTGATTATATAATGTGACCCTTAATCATTTGATGTTGCATTTGTTGCAAATATTTTCCCCAATCTATCCCAAAGTTTGGATTATGCTAGTGATGCCATTATTTATATGAACTTTACATTTTCATTTAAGAATTGATCAACTGTATAAAATATTCTTTCTCAGTTTGCATCAAGATATTTTCACTTTGCTCTTATTTAATTTGTTCAAGTTGCAAGTTTTAGTAGTATATTTCCTAACATAAATCCTCCTTGCCCTCCTAGGATGGTGATGACAGTTAACAATGATTGAGTACTGCATGTATGTAAGGCACTATTCTAAGGACAAAGCAGAAATTAGTTTGGTATCTTTATCTTCTCTGTTTTACTAACCAAGCCAGAAATGTTTATGCAGGGAGTTGGGAGAGCCAGCCAGGTTGGTTCTAGGACACATCCTCTCAACTGCTCTGCTACACTTGTCATCATTTTCTGCTTAATAATCAGTTCTAGAAATCTGGCCAGAATTTCTATGTTTACCAGTTTATAAATTGTAAAATTTTCTATAAATTTTAGCATATATTTTATGCCAACTTAAACAAAATATTGTTTTGTCGCTCTATAATTCCATATTGGTAATTATTCTGATATCACTAGAAGAATAATTAAGTGTAATTTATACAGAATAGGAATTTAGACTCATGTAGGTTATATGTGTGCTTCAGATAGTATTTATTGTAATAGGAAAGGTTGGAAACAACCTAAATGTTTGTCAGTTAAAGACTTCAAATACATCATGGTGAATATATACAAGGGGAAAGTATGCACCATGAAAAAGATTGAGGCAGCTCTAAATGCTCTTTTATGTCTTCCAGCTAATACCTAGTGTAAACTGAAAAGGCAAAATTACACACAGTTAGTATGCTATCCTTTGTTTAAAAATAATTCACTTTCACACATACATGCTGGCATATGCCTACAGTATCTCTTGGAAACAAGGCAAAAATTTGCAACAGTAATTGTCTCTCTGATAGATAACTAAATATCCTACAGACAGTGGAAGGGAGAGTCACTTTTCCCTCTCCACCCTTTTGTATTATTCTGTACTGTATGCTAACAAGCTAAAAATCAAAAAAGATCATTAAAACCAAAAATAAAGATTTTAGGACAACTCACAATTTTCTCATATTACTCCTTCATTTCTTTTCGATAATGTTTATTTTATCCTTTCTAGTTTAAAGTTCTTTGCTTATCCGTTTATTTTTGGTAAGAAAGTATACAATTAAAATCCAAATTCACTATCTTTTCTATCTTTTCTTTGCATTCTGTTTCATTTCATCACAGATCTGTACCTGTTATTAAAATAATTAAAAGTATAATCTGTTTTTTGAATCACTTTTCTGCTCATCTTGATGATGTTTTGAATCATCAGTAGCCATGCTTTTCAAACAGTATCATCTACTATGTCATCAAGAGCATTGGTATCATGAAGAATGTTTTAAAAGAATCAATTGAAGAATAACAACAACAGCAAACAACCAAGAAAAAAAAAAAAAACTAAAATCTAATGGTGAAGTGCTTCGTCATCATCTCTACTATTATACAGATCTTGCTTCCTTGGAGCCCCAAAACAGCGGATGTTGTTAAATATGTTTGAACCACCAACTCCAACAGACATTTGAATTTTAAAGGTGTAAAAAGAGTTCTTCACTGTTGACTTCTAGATTTTCTTCAAAATTTTATGTGTTTATGTGAGGTACCTACATACTCAAACAAAAGCAAAAACCTGCCACTTGATCAAAGTGTTTTATTAGCCTTAACATTTTTCTTTTCAGGTTTCAGCATTTGTGAGGTCTGTTAAATATTTGAGTCATTGTTGGTTTTTTTTTTTTGTTTGCATTATTTTAAATGTAATCCTAGTTTACTTGACTTTAAAGAACTAATTCCATCATCATATGATGATGAAACCACTACAGTATCAAATAGGATACGCTCACTGCCCTAATATGATCAGTGCTTCACCATTATGTCCTGCCCTCACTCCCTCATCCTGAACCCCTGACAACCACTGATCTTTCTACTGTCTCTATAGTTTTGTTTTGTTTTTTTCCAGAATGTCATTTAGTTGGAATTACACAGTATGTAACCTTTTCAGACTGGCTTATTTACCTTAGCAATATGCATTTAAAGTTCTTCTATGTCTTTCTTTGGCTTAATAGTTCACTTCTCTTTATTGCTGAGTAATATTCAACTATATGGATGTACCACAGTTTGTTTATCCATTTACCTGTTGAAAGACATCTCAGTTTGTTCCAATTTTTGGCAATTATGAATAGGACTTCTGTACAGATTCATGCACAGATTTTTTTGTGGATATAAATTTTCAGCTCATTTGGGTAAATACATAGGGCACAACTGTGGGATTGTATGGTAAGACTATATTCCTGGGTAATTGAAAACACCCATTCCTTCCTAATTTTTTTTTCGTGTGCCATATTTGAAATCTGTATGATGAGTACATCATTCTCAACCCTTATATCTCACTTCATTCTTTATCATCAGCAAATGGTTTCCTTGTTTTTCTTTCTTTTGTTTATTTTTTGTGCTACAAAACCTTGTAGTAAAATTTCTACTCACAATTATAAATTACACTTAATTTTAGATTTTAGACATCTAACAAAATGACATGGATAAGAAATTATAAGTGAAAATAATAATGCATACATGTTACAATATTATTCTTTTTAAACTATTTTCTTAAAAACATAAATATATTAAATATGTCAATGGTTACATTATAGTTAAAATCATATAAATTCAGAGACATTTGAAACTAAAAGTATCTTATATAAAGATATATAAAGTATCTTATATAAATTTTATCTTCCAAATTTTGATATAGAAGCAATGTTATTTTTCAAATAAAACATGTTTTTATTTGATGTTATTTTTAAAATAGCATCATTTTATTTTTAAAATAAAAATATATGGGCTTCCCTGGTGGCGCAGTGGTTGAGAGTCCGCCTGCCGATGCAGGGGACATGGGTTCGTGCCCCGGTCCGGGAAGATCCCACATGCCGCGGAGCGGCTGGACCCGTGAGCCATGGCCGCTGAGCCTGTGCGTCCGGAGCCTGTGCTCCGCAATGGGAGAGGCCACAACAGAGAGAGGCCCGCGTACCGCAAAAAAAAAAGAATAAATAAATAAATAAAAAAATAAAAATAAAAATATATATTTAAATGTGTATGTGTATGGCTAATTAGGGGGAAGAAGCTACTTCATATCATAACTTTTATTTAATGAAATAATTTTCATTTATTTTCCAAAAGAAACTGCATAAACAAATTGAAAATTTGAACTACTTTTGTGAAATATTTAACAAAATTTTGATGAGGAAAAGAATTCTAGACAAAATGGAATTTCTTCTTTCTATTTTTTCTGAACAATATATGGCTAGATGAATTTAAATGGAAAAAATATTCTTAGTGGTATTCTTATTCTGACCAAGCTGGATCAGAATCCATGGGTAGCAAGATTTTGTAGAGATTTTAACCATGTTCCATAATGCATCTTTTTTTACATTTCATAGGTAAGTGTTTTTTTTTTTCTTTATTTTTCTAGGAAAGATGGATCAAAAGAACCAATAGTGGAGATGAGAACAGAGGATGAAAGAATTACTAATCATGAAGATGGGAGCCCAGTAAATGAGCCAAATGAAACCACACCACTAACAGAACCTGAGTATGTAGCTTGAAATGCTTAATTATTCTTGGATAAGTATTTGTAAAATGATGAACACATTGTCATTATTTGTAGCACATATTGACAAATAACATCATTTTAAAAACAGTGTTGTTTCTTCTTCAATGAAAGTACATGTGAATATCTAAAATCCATTTTCTATTGCGATATTTCACATGAAGATTTTGTATCGTCAGAGAAAAATCTCCTGTTCACACATATACTCATAAGTTTATGTAAAAATATCAAAATGATGCAAGCATGTCAAAAAGTTGGATTTTCCTACACTAATCTTATTGTTTAAGAAAGTGATACTTGCAAAATGTGATTGATTTTTACTGAAATAAAAATGTGTCAGAAAATTAGTTATTGATTTGAATATGAATATGACAGTCTAAAATAGAAATAGTATGAAATAAACACATCTATACACTTCCCTTTGGAAATCAGAAGTCTTTTCAATGAAGCAAAATATTACACAGCAAAACAAATTCCTATCTATTAATTAACACTGACTATGATATAATGGTGTGTATGAAGACTAGTTAAGAAAATGCCCTTACATAAAACGGGCCGTATTTTGAAACCAAACCAAACCAAAACAAGATGATTTAATAACTACTCTGGTTCTCAATTAAAGAAAAGAATACTCAACATAAAAATAATAGCATTAACAGTAATCTTTAAAAATACAATTTAACATAAATATAGTGAAAAAATATATATGCAAAAATACACCATCCAAGAAGTAGTTGAAAACACTGGTTAATTACAAATTTAATACATAGTTTTGTGAGTAAGAGA
This sequence comes from Tursiops truncatus, assembly GCF_011762595.2. NCBI lineage: Eukaryota > Metazoa > Chordata > Mammalia > Artiodactyla > Delphinidae > Tursiops > Tursiops truncatus. The sequence continues at coordinate 121,470,918 of NC_047037.1, forward strand.
TATATTAAGCATTATGCTAACCTCCCATTCAAGCTCTAAATTTCTGTATACTTTGCTGCTAGAAATAACCCATTGTTTTTATAATCCTTTATTATCAATGTTTTCAGTATTTGGGAATGGGAGAAAAGAACTCTGAATGCACTACTTATAATAAACATAAAAGAGAGCCTGCCCTGGTAGGTACAAAGTAGATGTTACTTCACTCCAGCATTGAAATAACTTACTTTCGATTGGTTAGTTTTCACATAATAGCTTTGACTTTCAGAAGACATGGCTTTCTCTTCTCATTCAGAAACATAAAAGAAATTACAAATAAACCCCAGAGGACCTAGCATAGTAGCATTCACTACTCCATAAAATGGTGAGGCTGCACTCACAGAGGTGAGTTAGAATTCTATTTGTAACTTAATTTTTTTGATGTGAAAAAATTATTTTGTCAAAGGAGGAAATACTGCCTTCAAAGCCATATGCACGAGATGTAATAACAAAGCATTGAGTTTAGGCTGGTAGAAAAAACTCGAAATCTTGATTTATTGTCATCATAGTATGATTTGTAAAGCTGTCTTAATATTAAGAAACAAAGGTTGTTATTGCTTCATAGGTTACAATTGGAAACTCTCAACAAATTGCTATAAATATTACAAAAGTATCAAGAAAAAATAATAGTGAAAAGAGACCAATTAAAGAAACATATATAATAAATATAAAAAAGTGGAAAAGTCCTGAAATATATCTATTTGCATTAAGTTCCAAAGAATATTGCTAATTCACCCAGCTTTTGAATTTTATGTAACAGATATGGCAGCATCTGTTGATTGTTTTTACTTAAAAAACCGGAGTACTAGTAAATCAGCTAGTTAACATATAAAATTATTTTGGCTTTTTCATATTCCAAAACACTTCATTATATTTTTAATACATCAGAGGGTTATTAAACCAAAGCCACCCTATAATGAACAACTTGGTGCATTCAAATCTAAAAATATATTGTTTCATTCATTATTATTCATTACATCACATTTTCACAGTAGACAATATTGTATTATTATCTTTTAGATTATATTTCTGTCAATTTGATATTTAACAAATCTGATGTTTTTCATTCTAATAATGGTACTCTATTTTCTTCTACAAAACAATAACTTAAATGTTAAGAGATACCACTTAAAGTGCCTCAGCCAATTGTTTATTATTTTTCTATTCTCTTTCAGAAAATTGCCTTTAAAAGAAGAAAATGGGAAAGAAGTCCTAAATCCAGAAACTATAGAAATTAAGGTTTCTAATGACATCATTCAATCAAAAGAAGATGACAGCAAAGCATAACACCAAGATCACAGAGTCTTTAACAACGAATGCTACAAAGAGCATTTAGATTGCAGTGACCCTATGACCAAAACTATTCCATTGACCTTAATTTCTTGGGAAACTTCTAGCTTGGAATAGCTTGTACACATATACATATGATCAAATACTCCTGCCCATGGTCCATTTCCTTTTGTTGTTGTGTTGTTGCTGTTGTTGTTTCTTTTGTTATGAATTTCAATATAGAGACCTGACCGGCACCAACTCTTGGGTATCAATTTGACTCTATGATTGAAGTACTGCAATTTATTATATGGATAAAGTGCTCTATTTCTTAAGAACTATATTTCATAACACAACCTCTCCACAAGTAGGGGTTTAAGAAAAAACAAAGAAAACAAAATCTTTGTGAGCTAAATATATAAGAAAGCCCTGCATGTTTTTTAATCCAATCTTGGGCAAATAGATTATTAAAGTGGATTTCAGTTAAAATGAAAATACTTAATAAAAGTTACACTTTTCATCCAGAGAATTTCAGGGAACTTAGGTTTGAAGGAGCCAGTTATCTTTAGCAGATGTTAAATATTGAGAGAAACTTTGGAAAACTCTTTTTAAGTTATAATTACAATGCTACTTCAAAGTTGAATTTTTAATAGACTGAAGTGCCAGATCAAAATTATTACCCATTTAAATGAATATTAGTTGTGTGTAAAATTAGATCAGAAAGATTCCATAAATCTCTATCTCTTATATATGCCATATTCACTCACAATGGATTACACACAAGGAAAATGTATTGCAAGTGAAAATAATATTGATTTCTGCCCTCAGCTTCAAATAAAGTAAATTGAAATGGGAACAATATCAATGTTGTCTTGATATACTTATAAATATGTGATTACCTTTTACTCTTTAAAATAATTTTATCAATAAATGAGTCTTTAATGTTCAAATACTTTGAATCATATCCTCAGATACATTTTTGCCCATTGTTTTAGATAATCTTTGTTTAAAAAATCATTTTCCCAGTGTTATAGGTCAATCCTTATATGTAACTGGCTAATGGGAATTAAAATCCTTAGTGCTTAAATTACGGAGAAATTGACATTTAGACATTGCCATAAAAGTGTCAATGATAAACAATTGAATTGCCACTATCTGTTTTTATTCTGGATGTTGTAGCTAGAAGTCATTTTAAGACTTTTATAAACAACTTGGGTTGAAGAAATTCCTGAACTATTCAACACAAACTTTCTAATGTCATTTATTAGTAATATATACCAGAATAAAATATTTATTAACTTCCAAGCTATGCAAGCTCCCAGAGGTAAAAGGCTGAAACATGATTTTCAATTATATGTAAGGTAAAAAAAAATGTATTTATGGTTATAAATATACATACCAATTGGGAGCAGGTTTTAGATTATTTCTTACCCTAGAGAGCCAAAGGTTTCTTTAGGCCCCATCACATTCATAACTTCTCGTTTCAGGTGGTATCATAGCTCAAACATGCACTGGTTATGGAATGCAGACCAATAGAACATTGGAGGAAAGTCTTAACAGTGCAGAGTGACCTGATTTAGGGTATCTCTCTATGGAGATTATTTGACAAATATTAAATGTAATATTAATGTCACTCATGAACACTTTTATTTACAAAGTACTTGAAACTGTCAACCAAGGAGAGACAACTAACTCATTCTCCAAAACTATGGTTATCAGAGGACAGAACCTGCCCATCTGCATGTTCAGACACTAAATCTCTACAGTGTCCTTGCCATAATTTACAGGGTTATATGATGTAGGAATCTCTCCTTGCTATATTTTCAGGAATATTCTGAAGAAAAAAATTCCTGTGCCTACCTAGGAATTTGCATAGGAATTATCCAACTGGTCTTTTGATGGATTTGACTGTTGCCATTTAAGTTATGTTTGTCCGATCATCTGTTTGCTTTATTTTACTGTTTTTTTCTCTTTTGTATGAATGTGTTAAAACTAATCAAAATACTTGAATTGGTTTGTGCAGAGTAACCAAGCTTAGCAAAGTGTCCATAAAGCAATAGGCATGGACATTAATTTTTCCTGGATAGGGCTACGAGGTTTTAAAGTAATTATGGTAAAAGAATTAGGAAAACTGAGAAAGCAATTTAGCATGTTTACTATTGTTATATCCACACTATACTTCAAAACAGAGAAATCATAATAAAAAGCAAAGATTGTTTTTCCCTCAATGTGAAAGTTCTGTTTCTCGCATTTCTTTGGACTTTCTATGTAAAGCAGTTTAATTAAATATTTCATATATATATATATATATATATATATATATACACACACACACACACATATATATATACATATGTATGCTGTTAAATTTCTTGCCACTAATGTGGAGTAATGATCTGAAGTTAACAGATAATCTGGAACTAACTGTAAACAGACTGTTTCAAATGCACTGTTTCAATTGTCTGAGTGGTCCTTATCTCTTGTCCTTGAACTCTAGGCCCCACAGGAGCAAGGCAATACTGTGATAAACATCTTTTTTTTCTTTTTACATTTCAATGGAATGCTCCAAATGACTCTACTTATAAAAGTTTCCAAATAAGAGCTGGCGTGTAGTAAATTGTAAAATATGAGTAGAACTAAAATGATCTGTTTCTTATTTTTCATTGTTATTCTAGACTAAACATATCCATACAACTGTATAAATGCCATTTTTACAGTCTAAGAGTACACTTAAACATTAGTATAAAATGTCAAAATATTGAACTGAATATAAGTAATGTTAAATAATCAGAACACTATGCTACTTTAAACAAAGAAGCAAAGATATCACTGAAAATATTGGTATTTCTTGATAGGTTATGTGCAATTAGGCAATGACAATCTATATTCAATAAAATATAAGAGGGAACAATAATATCAGCATTTTAGCAGTATTTTGTTTCTAAAACTGGCACAAATTAATGTATCAACATATTTTACAATGATCTGCAAAGAAATGTAAGAATTTTGATTTATTATTTTCATGGGTTGATTTATGGCCATTCTATTGATACTAATGTCTAACATTAATGTAATGTTTCTCGAGTTTTACTTCAGTTTTTACTATTAATACCTATAAAAACATTTTTTCAAAGACTATTTGATCCAGCAAAGTTTACATTACCCTTGATCTTTGAATGAAACATTTATATAAACAGAAAGTTTTTATTAATCAAATTATTTGAGTGCCAACAATTAATTGGAACTTTATACTCACACCTTAAGTTTATGTTTCTTATTTTAAATATTTAAGATGTATTTGTGCCTTTGGATTAGCATGACATTCTGCTTTATTAAAAGAAAAAAATACTGCAATCTTTCTTGATATATTTTGCTTATATCTATGACACTTGTATGATACTCTCTTATTTACAGTTAGTGAATAAGCTCAGTTCAGACTACTTCACCTTCAATACAAAATCTCAATGAAACAAATTATACTGTGTAACTTATTTCCACTTATGGCAAAGCAATTCTTTTAATGCACACACAAAATATACTTAATTTGTTCTTGTTCTAGACAATAAATACATTCTAGATATTGTTGAAATTGAGTTTTACTAGTTGTAAGACAAAGACAACAGACACTTTTTAAAATAGGGTAAATTATTGTGGTGTCACTTGAGTCTACATTATTCCTGTTCTGTATTTGATTGGGGATCATAAATCATCCTTCATTGTTGATGATAAGATACACTGATGAAAATATCTACAACTGAAACAATAGGAAGAATAATCTCCATTTCTTAATTTTAGGAAATAGTGGAATAGCATATTACAATTACTTATTAAATTTGCAATATTCTTTTTCACAGAGAATAATGTAAATGCTCAACTTCAATCCCTCCAAGTGCTTATTCAACAGACTTTATGAGTAGATGAAAATACATTTTTTAAATGAGATGGTTTGCATTACTTATCTTCAGAGAGAAAAGATTTGCATCTTCTTATTAACCTTTGAAGCATTATTGCATTGTCTTTCACACTGAAATCACATATGTATGTGTTAGCATATGCCAAAATTCAACTGTGGAAGGTCACAGAAATGAAGTGCTTCAATCCTGAAATGAAAATCTCTCAAAAAATCTACTCACAGGCTTAATAATGTTCTGAGGTGCAATGACTACACGTGTAACTGAGCCTAGATGTAGTAGTTGCTGAACAAATATAATTTCCTTCCAAGTCCCTCTTCTCCTTTGTTAAAAATTGCATTTTCCCATGTCGATGCAGCTATTTAACAACATTATACAGAGTGCTAATAATTTCTCCTCATAGATTCATATTATATGCAATGCTTAATATTTATTTGATAACATATTTAATATTCTTAGAAAAATAGTTTATTATTCACTATAGGATTTTATCAATACCTTAACTACATTAACTGGTGCCACCACTTTAATTTTTTAATAATATTTTCAGGATTTTGATCACATGATGTTCATAATTAATATAAAGATTGCCCATACAAATTTAATATTACCACTTATTTTAATTGTTTTCCAAAATTAAAATGTATATCTTTTAGCATCTGGTTTTAGCCTTCCTTGGAAAAGAATAAGCAAAGCAATGACTGTTGGAGCATTTCAAATCACAACCAGGCATAGGAGAATAGAGGAGCAAATAACTGAAAGAATCCAGAAAGGCAAGCAGACCATTTGGAGTAGGTAAGAAGGATCTTAGTATGAGAAGTGTTGGAGCAGGGACAAGGAAGATTGTGTAGATAAAAATTAAGGCCAATTATACTGACCCAAAGGAGAAATCCAGAGGAGAGGGTTAACATAGATAGAACCTATGATTTAGTTTTGCAAGTAGGATTTTTATTTTTTTTTTACAGAACAACAAGCATTGTGTAAAATAAATGGTACTGTTAAGAGGAAACATATCTGTTCCAATTCTTAAAGGAATGTTCATGGTTTAGCATTTGCCTCTAAACTCTGTTAGGTATCTGTGAACTTAGAAATAAAGATTAAAAAAAAATCTTATTTTTTGGTATGTGAATTCTATGCTGTGTTCAGTATGCATTAAAACATGCTGCCTTTTATTTTCTTTAACTTATATATGCCATTCAAATTCTATATTCTTAAGTTAGCTACCACAAAGTTTTCTTATTGTTTCAATAGAGTATGTTCCTATGAAATGCTGTATATATATGTCTAAACTGTAAAAATTATACTGCAAATGTTGAAGTTTTGTATTTATGAGAGACATTGAAAGTATGGCTTACAGTATATCAAAATTGTCACTCTTTGCCATTTGTATATTAATAGTAAAAATACTTTTACTTTAATAAAGTGTTGCATTTATATTTATTTTGAATAATATCTCTGCAGTGAGAGAGCTTATGACTTGGCAAATATTTTGTATTAAAAAAAAAAAAGTCAAACCTATCTCTATATAGTCAAAAGAAGAGAATGCTTTATGTCATCTTGCCTCACCCCGAGTCACAGTCTTTTGGCTTCTACACTACACTGTGCCCAGTCAGAGAATTTAATGAATAAACAGTTGGTAAGAGCAGTGGTTCTCAGAACGTGGTCCCCAGATGAGCAGCATCAGCACCACCTGGGAACTTGTTAGAAATGTCAGCTTCTGGACCCAACCATGGACCTAGTAAATCCAAATAATCTGGGAGAAGGGCCCAGGGTCTGTCTTTTAATAAACCTTTCTGGTAATTCTGACGTACACAAAAATTTGATACGCACTGGGTTAAAAGACACACTTTTTTTGTTTTTGTTTTTTTGCGGTACTCGGGCCTCTCACTGCTGCGGCCTCTCCCCCCACGGAGCACAGGCTCCGGACGCGCAGGCTCAGCGGCCATGGCTCATGGGCCCAGCCGCTCCGAGGCATGTGAGATCTTCCCAGACCGGGACACAAACCCGTGTCCCCTGCATCGGCAGGAGGACTCTCAACCACTGCGCCACCAGGGAAGCCCTAAAAGACACACTTTTTTTCTTAATGTGTATTTATTATTTTTTTTTAAGACACACTTTTAATGATAAACCAGTATTCACTTCTAGTTCATGTTGGAATTTTATTTCTCATATAGATTATCTTCTTTTAGGATTTTGTGAGTTAAAAGAGAGGAGAAGCTAATAACATCTCACAAGTTTTTACAAAGTGTTTTCTTTCTTTTTATTTTTATAACCAGTGTAAATTTAACTCATTCTTAAAATGAAAAAAAAAAAGCTGAATTTTCACAAGGGGGCGATTTTCAATATAAGGTTTACAAATTGCCCAAAGTACATATACATATAGAATAAAAATAACATTAAATAAGCTTTGAACAGTGAAAAATGGGGACAGATATATTTTGTGTTTTTTCTCTTAGTATCTTATATTTAATGAAAGAATAGCTGTAATAAAATGCAAAATATGTCATGAGAATTAGACCAAAACAAAATCGCTGATATATGAAGAGAATTGACTAGTTAATCCTGTTAATATCAATATTTTAGAGTTTCTTCTATTTCTTTCTAACCCAAGCCACTGCCTCCATAAATCCTCTTTACTTGTGGTGCAAGTAATGAATGTATGTCTCCTAAGATTCATGTCATACATGGAGTCAGCACTTTAAATTTGTTTTTAAATTTCTTTTTTTTTGAAAGATATTTTTCAAAACACAACTTAGAATGTTCTCAAAATAAAAATAATATTCTCTATGTGCACTGTCTTGTATACGTACTTATCCTTGGCATAGCTTTGCTCTCCAAAACAAAATATATACATTTGAGTATTACAACTTACCTGGATAACTTAAGTTGGGAGAGACAACTGTACTAGAATAATATAAAATTTAATCAAAATTTACTTTACTGTGACTTTTTATTAATCCAGCAGGCTATCAAGGCAGATGTTTCTAGTATTAAGGCATGTTAGTGTTTGGAAAAAGATTAACTTGATGATTCAGTTCATATCAACGTCTCCTCTTCCATCTCCAATTTTCACATTCCCTACTGGATCAGTTTAATCTTCCTTTCACCTATCACAAGCATGATCGATGTCTGAAACTGACTGGCAAGATTGAAGAAAGAATATATAGAAGAAAAAATGATTACCAAAATCAATCCAAAACATTTGTATACTATCACATCTGGAGATCAAGTCATTACAAATTCTCATGGAAGGGTCGTTTATAAATGGAGAGTTTTAGATGGAAGTTGTAATTTTCTTTATACTTGGTGGCATTGACTGGGAGAAGAAAACAATCATCTTATTTGTAAGCAAGGACCCAAACTTCGTAAAATACATACTCAAGATCACTCAAGGGTGTTTGCAGAAGTGTTATCATCAAGTTTGATTATGTGAAGCTCCCCTTCCAATTCTAATGAAAACACTCTCTTAAAAGCATAAATGTAACTTTCACTAACTCAGAAATCAAGAAATTCACATTTTTACTCACCAGGAAAGAAAAACAAAAAAAAAAAGAAAGAAAAAGATGAAGGAAGAATTGCCCACAAAATTGCGGTGGGAATAGAACTGGGATCATTGAAGTAATACTAGGAAATAGGTAAGAACCTAGATATTCGAATTAGAATACACCCAGTCTCACATACAAATTCCTACTACCTATTGCTAGCTCTGAACTTAAGCAATTTATAAACAAATTTAGAATTTGACTTTCTCATCAATAAAATAATGATTCTAAAGTGAGTAATATTTATCTCCAAGTGTTGATGTAAGGATTTATTTTTATTTATTTATTTATTTATTTATTTTTGCAGTATGCAGGCCTCTCACTGTTGTGGCCTCTCCTGCCACGGAGCACAGGCTCCGGACACGCAGGCTTAGCGGCCATGGCTCATGGGTCCAGCCACTCCGCGGCATGTGGGATCTTCCCGGACCGGGGCATGAACCCGTGTCCCCTGCATCGGCAGGCAGACTCTCAACCACTGCGCCACCAGGGAAGCCCCTATGTAAGGATTTATTGAGATAATGTTTATGAAGTTCTTTAGGCAGTGTCCACCACACAAAATGCCAAAAGAATGGCAGCTATGATTATCTCTATACCTGCCATATTTCAACACTGTGTTAGGCAGCTATTTCATATCCTTTAGAGACAAACCATAAGTAAAGTCAATGGTTTCATAATATATAACTTCATAAATTATTTAACAGACTAAATTTGAGCCTGAAAAAGTAGAAAGAATGGCTATCCATTTTATTACTTCTATTTTTGTTTCAGTTATCTATTGCTGAATAACAAATCAAACCCAAATGTAGTGGCATAAAACATCAACAGTGTAATATTTGTCATGACTATGTGTGCTACCTTGACTTAGCTTGACAATTATTTTGTTCCATGTGGCGTAGTGGAGCTCATTTATGTGACTACTGGCTTCTAAGAGGGAATCTTATAAATGGAAGCTCCGATGTGTACATACTTACCAAGACTTTTTTCATCACACTTGCAATGTCCAACTGGTTAAATAAAGTCATGTGAATAAACACATCATCAAAGTGTGAGCATAGGAGTTGTAAACAAGAGTATGATTTGTTGAATACCAGCTGTTATATAGTATGGAATTATCCTCCTTTTGTTTCCTAATGCTTCATGTCTTTTCCACATACAAAATTCACTCACCCCTTCCCAAGATTCCAAAACCTTATCTCATCATGTTATCAGGGTCAGGTTTAAATTTCAGAATTTATTCAACTAAATGAATTCCAGCTTCTGATAAGGTTCCTCAAGCTATATACCTAAAGAGCACCTTTTTAATGCTGAAGCCTGGACAAGAAAAAGACAACTGCTCCCAGAAAACCCTACAGAGAGTTGTGAGACAGGGGCAGGGAAATAACAATAGACCAATAGACGCTGCCATCCAAAAATTAAGGAGGGAGGAAATGAGGGCATTTGACAATTTCTTCTCTGTAGAAAATCTGAAGTCCAGCCAATCAAGACTTACTACTGACAGTCTCCAACTTACTACCGTTTGACTTAGGATTTTTTGACCGTATGGTGGTTCAAAAGCGATAAGCATTCAGTATCTACTGTACTTCCAATTCTGAATTTTATCTTTGCCCCGGCTAGCAATATGCAATACAATCCTCTCAGGTGATGCTGGACAGCTGCAGGAGCCACAGCTCACACTCAGCCACAGGATCATGAGGGTACACACGAATACACTTACAATCATTCTGTACCCATACAACTGTTCTGTTTTTCACTTTCAGTACAGTATTCAATAAATTACATAAAATACTCAACACTTTATTATCAAATAGGCTTTGTGTTACATGACTTTGCCCAAGTGTAGGCTCATGTAAATATTCTGAGTGTATTTAAGGTAGGCTAGGCTAAGCTATGATGTTTTGTAGGTTAGGTGTATTAAATGCATTTTCAATTTATGATACTTAACAATAGATTTATTAGGACCTAACCACTTGGTAAGTCCAGGAAGAAATGTAGTTCCCCCTTCCTTCACTATAGGGGATTTTCCACAAGTTAGATCTGGTTCTACTCCCTGGAAGTGGTTACTAAAATTATTCTTCTCAGTAACTCTTAGGGTGACTTTTGATATCTTTGCTTTTATGTAGAAAATGATGTGTGGTTATGAGTAAATTTTTTGGCCTGCCTCCTGACCAGATGTATTTAGTACGTAGAAATCTATTTTCATTTAAACTAAGCCCATTGAGTTCAAGCTGATACAAGTCCTTTAAAAACAGTGTGAGTTTTGTATGTGTTTGTATGTGTTAAATTGTATGTGTTAAATTGTATGTGTTAAATTGTAATCCACCACATTAGACAAAATTCACACTTTCAAATGTATGTGTTAAATTGTATGTGTTAAATTGTAATCCACCACATTAGACAAAATTCACACTTTCAAATCTCTTTGAGACAGTTCCCTCTCTATATAGGGATACAAAATGGGATGAATTGTAAATTCCCTTAAGATTCTTTAAAGCTCATTTGTCCAGTTAAGAAACTTTACAAGGCACTTCATTAAATTACTGATGCCTGAACAAGGACACATTTGATTTGATTTTGCATCTCAAGACTATGTTTTACTAGTAATACCCTGACTTTGATGTTTGTCTTTATGTTATGTATTAGTTTTTAACATCTTTATTGGAGTATAATTGCTTTACAATGTTCTTACTTACTGCTGTATATAACAAAGTGAATCAGCTATACGTATACATATATCCCCATATCCCCTCCCTCTTGCATCTCCCTCCCACCCTCCCTATCCCACCCCTCTAGGTGGACACAAAGCCTTGAGCTGATCTCCCTGTACTATGTGGCTGCTTCCCATTAACTATTTTACATTTGGTAGTGTATATATGTCCATGCCACTCTCTCACTTCATCCCAGCTTACCCTTACCAAACCCCATGACCTCAAGTCCATTATCTACATCTTCATCTTTTTCCCTGTCCTGCCCCTAGGTTCTTAAGAACCATTTTCTATATTTTTAGTTTTTTAGATTCCATATATATGTGTTAGTATCCGGTATTTGTTTTTCTCTTTCTGACTTACTTCACTCTGCATGACAGTCTCTAGGTCCATCCACCTCACTAAAGGCATGCCCGGGCGGAGAGCAGCAGGGTTAGGGAACCCAAGAGAACTTCTCTGCCACATGGCTCGCAGTCTCAGATTTTATGGTAATGGGGTTAGTGTCTGGCTTTTCTCTGGCCAATCACCTTGCTTGACCCAGTATGACTCAGTGTCCTTCCTAGTGGCATGCACATCTCTCTGCCAAGATGGATTCCAGCGAGAAGGACTCTGGGAGGTTGGCCATCTCCTCCCTCTTTTGGCCCCTCCTGAATTCTCCTGGTTAGCTTTTGGGTCAGCACCATGTTCCTTATTGGCACCTCCTGTTGTGAGACAACTCAGGCAAATGGTCCTGGCCAAGGTGGCTGGTTTTGGTCAACAGTTCCCTAACAGAAGTCTGAGAACAAGGTGTCAGCATGGTTGGAAAGGACCTTCTTCCTAGTAATGTCCTCACATGATCTTTCCTTGGTGAAGAATCAGAGAGAGAGAGGGAGAGATTTAGTTCTTATTTCTCATCCTCTTTTTAAAAGGACATTAATCTCATTATGATGGTCCCACCCTCATGATCTAATCTAACTCTAATTATCTCCCAAAGACCTCACCTCCAGATACCATTGGGGATTAGGTTTTAACACATGAATTTTGGGGGGATACAAAAGTTCAGTCCATAGCACAAAGGCTGCCCACATTCCTTGACTTATTGTCCCTTTCCATCTGCAAAGCCAGTAATTGCATCACTCGGACCTCTGCTTCTGTCAACATACTTCCTTCTCTGATTCACACTCTCTGCCTCATTGGGTCCATGTGAATAAACCAACATAATTTCCCCTTCTCATGTTTCTTAATTAAGTCTGCAAAGTCTTTTTGTTAATGTAAGTCAATATATTTGTAGGTGTTAGAGATTAGAACCTGGGCATACTTTAGGGACCATTATTCTGCCCACCAGTCTATGTAACAAACTATTGAAAAATATAATGCCACACTTTATTTTATCATGATTTTGTGTGTTGACTTTGCTCAATTTGACGTTTTTTGTTTTGTTTTGCTTTGCCTTGTTGATGTCTGGAGATCAGTTAGACAGTTGCAGTCAGCTGGAAGCTTGGGAGAAACTGGAATGTAGACAGTGAATGGCCTCTTATCCTCTGGGTTTTTCATCACTTGACCTCAAGTCATTCTGTAGTAAAATACAAAGGTCTTTAGAGTATGGTGAATGGCTTTCAAAAGGAAGTTTTTCAGGAGCACAGGTTCCAATGTGCAATTATTTATCAAGCCTTTGCTCACATAACTTTTGTTAATATGACAACAGCTTCCAAATTTTGTAACCACCTGTCACTGTGAGAGAGAATTTCACCAAAAGATATTATTTATTAGCAGCAACAAATAGAAGAGATTCTACCCGAGCAGTGAAATGCCTCAAAATATTAAAACTGCAATAGATAGAGGTTCTACAATTAGGAAATCATGTAATAGAAAAAATAAATAATAATAGTAATATACATATATACTATATAATTTATCATTCATTCCCATTACATTTAGAACTAAAATTCTGATAAGCAGAAGGATGAATGAATTTTCTCAGTTTGTAAATCTGGAAAGTGGCAGACACCAGATTCTAATTTAGATCAGTCAACTCTTATTCATTTATTTTTCATTAAGCATCACCTATAAACAAACAATATAGATTAATAAAGTTTAAAATTAATCTCAGAATATAACTGGTTTAATATACTCTCCATATAGACACTGGACTTGGTGATAAAACAACATTATTAGAATCACTATATGGTTTAAAAATATACTTGATTATGATATATTTAAGTATAAGAAATAAAATATGTATATATAATAAATATAAGGAACAACATTATAGAACATACATTAAAACACTGTTATTTAAAAATTGGACAAAAATTTATCAGCCTTAAGTAAAATTGATTTGGATAATCACCTACCTTGCTTTCACTCTGAAGTGGTAAGGACCAAAGTCTAATTCTTCATTCTATGAAAACCTGGTTACTTTTAAATAGAAAATCAGTAACTTTTAAAAGGAGAGAATTGCCTACTTTTTTATTATCTCTATTCTATCTCCTCCTATTTAAAAGAGGTTATTCATAAGTCACTGATCTAAAGACACATTTTTAATAATCCATGTTTCTTGGGGATTTCACATTAGCTTTTTTATCAATTATCCAGATTTTTAAATATACTATACCTTATAAATTGAGAAATATTTGTGATTTTTAAATTGTATATGAACAGGTGAAAGAACAAATTATGTTTTAAAAATGCATTTTGTATAACTTGAATAATTTTCAATTTATTGAAACTTGCTTTACGACCCAGAATATGATCTATTTGGCAAATGTTCCTTTTAAATTTTAAAAGAATGTATTTGCTGCTGCAGTTTTGTGGAGTGTTGAAACTCTGATAAACCCTGACAAAACTCTGCTCTGAAATCTGCTTTGTCTGGTCTTAAGACAACCATTAGTTTAGCTACTGGTAAAAGAAATGAACAATTGTGAATAGCACTGCAATAAACATGGGAGTGCAGATATCTTTTCAATACCATTCTCATTTCCTTTGGATATATAACCAGAAGTGAAATTTTTGGATCATAAGGTAGTTTTATTTTTAGTTTTCTGAAGAACCTGTACACTATTTTCCACAGTGGTTGTACCAATTTACATTCCCACTAATAGCAAGTGCACAAGGCTTCCTTGTTATCCACATTCTTGCCAATACTTGTTATCTCTCCTCTTCTTGATGATAGCCATTCTAACAGGTTAGAGATGATATCTCATTTTGGTTTTGATTTGCATTTCCCTGATTGTTAGTGATGTTGAGCATCTTTTCATGTACCTGTTGGCCATTTGTATGTCTTCATTGGAGAAATGTCTGTTCAGTTCTAGTGCAGTGTTTTAATCAGATTTTTGTCTTTTGTCATTGAGTTGTATAAACAAGATTTGGAAATAACATAAGTGTCTGTCAATGGATGATTGGATAACAAAGATGTGGGTACACACAGATGTGTACACACATAATGAAATATTATTCAGCTATAAGAAAGAAGTATTTTCTGCCATTTGCAACAACATGGATAAAACTTAAGGGCATTATGCTAAATGAAATCAGTCAGACAGAGAAAGACAAATACTGTATGACATCACATATATAGAATCTACAAAAGCTGAACGTTTAGAAACAAGAGAGTAGAATGATGTTATCAAGGGCTGTGGAGTGGGGAAAGTGGGAATATGTTCGTCAAAGCATACAAACTTGCAATCAGAAGATAAATAAGTTCTGGAGATCTAATGAAGAGCATTGTGGTTATGGTCAACAGTATTACATTATACACCACAAAGTTGTTAAGAAAATAGATCTTACATATTCTCACCACAAAATAAAATAATAATTATATAACCTGAAGGAGGTGTTAGCTAATGCTATAGTGGTAATCACATTGCAATATACAAATGTGTCAAATAAACACTCTGTACACTTTATACTTACATGATATTATATATCAATTATATCTGAATTTAAAAGAAGAGTGAACTTTTGACACAAACAATATAGATGATTCTCAAAATTATTTCACTAAGTAAAAAAAAATAAAAAACAAAAGACCAAGCTCTGTGACATCATTTATTAAAAAAATAATAATATTTTTCGAGAGAAGATGGTGGAGGAGTAAGACGCGGAGATCACCTTCCTCCGCACAGAAACATCAGAAATACATCTACACGTGGAACAACTCCTACAGAACACCTACTGAATGCTGGCAGAAGACCTCAGACCTCCCAAAAGGAAAGAAACTCCCCACGTACCTGGGTAGGGCAAAAGAAAAAAGAATAAACAGAGACAAATGAATAGGGACGGGACCTGCACCAGTGGGAGGGAGCTGTGAAGGAGGAAAGGTTTCCACACACTAGGAAGCCCCTTCGCGTGTGGAGACTGCGGTGGCAGAAGCGGGAAGCTTCGGAACCCCGGAGGAGAGCACAGCAACAGGGGTGCGGAGGGCAAAGTGGACAGATTTCCGTACAGAGGATCAGGGCTGTCCGGCACTCACCAGCCTGAGAGGCTTGCCTGTTCACCCGCCGGGGCGCGTGGGGCTGGGAGCTGAGGCTCGGGCTTTGGTCTGATTACAGGGAGAGGACTGGGGTTGGCGGCGTGAACACAGCCTGCAGGGGGTTAGTGCACCACGGCTAGCTGGGAGGGAGTCTGGGGAAAAGTCTGGACCTGTTGAAGAGGCAAGAGACTTTTTCTTCCCTCTTTGTTTCCTGGTGCGCCAGGAGAGGAGATTAAGAGCGCTGCTTAAAGGAGCTCCAGAGATGGGCGGGAGCCACCACTAAAAGCGTGGACCCCAGAGACGGGCATGAGACGCTAAGGCTGCTGCTGCCACCACCAAGAAGCCTGTGTGAGAGCACAGGTCACTCTCCACACCTCCCCTCCCGGGAGCCTGTGCAGCCCGCCACTGCCATGTTCCCGGGATCCAGGAACAACTTCCCCGGGAGAACGCACGGTGCGCCACAGGCTGGTGCAACGTCACGCCGGCCTCTGCCGCCCCAGGCTCGCTATGCACGCCGTACCCCTCCCTCCCCCACCGCCTGAGTGAGCCAGAGCCCCCGAAGCAGCTGCTCCTTTAACTGCCTCCTGTCTGAGCGAAGAACAGACACCCTCCAGCGACCTACACGCACAGGCGGGGCCAAATGCAAAGCTGAGCCCCGGGAGCTATGAGAACAAAGAAGAGAAAGTGAAATCCCTCCCAGCAGCCTCAGAAGCAGCGGATTAAAGCTCCACAATCAACTTGATGTACCCTGCATCTGTGGAATACAGGAATAGACAACAAACGATCCCAAATTGAGGAGGTGGACTTTGAGAGCAAGATTTATGATTTTTCCCCCTTTTCCTCTTTTTGTGAGTGTATGTGTATTCTTCTGTGTGAGATTTTGTCTCTATAGCTTTGCTTTCACCATTTGTCCTAGGGTTCTGACAGTCTGCTTTTCTTTTATTTATTTACTTTTACTTCATAATTTTTTTCTTAATAATTATATTTTATTTTAATAAATTTATTTTATTTTATCCTACTTTATTTATCTTCTTTCTTTCCTTCTATTTTTTCTCCCTTTTATTCTGAGCGATGTGGATGAAAGGCTGTTGGTACTCCAGCCAGGAGTCAGTGCTGTGCCTCTGAGGTGGGAGAGCCAACTTCAGGACACTGGTCCACAAGAGACCGCCCAGCTCCCTGTAATATCAAACGGTGAAAATCTCCCAGAGATCTCCATCTCAACACCAACACCCAGCTTCACTCAACGACCAGCAAGTTACAGTGCTGGACACCCTATGCCAAACAACTAGCAAGACAGGAACGCAGCCCCATCCATTAGCAGAGAGGCTGCCTAAAATCATAATAAGTCCACAGACACCCCAAAACACACCACCAGACGTGGACCTGCTCACCAGAAAGACAGATCCAGCCTCATCCACCAGAACACAGGCACTAGATCCCTCCACCAGGAAACATAAACGACTCACTGAACCAACCTTAGCCACTGGAGACAGACACTAAAAACAACAGGAACTATGCACCGGTGGCCTGAGGAAAGGAGACCCCAAACACAGTAAGATAAGCAAAATGAAAAGACAGAAAAACACACAGCAGATGAAGGAGCGAGGTAAACACCCACCAGACCTAACAAATGAAAAGGAAATAGGCAGTCTACCTGAAAAAGAATTCAGAATAATGGTAGTAAAGATGATCCAAAATCTTGGAAATAGAATAGACAATATGCAAGAAACATTTAACAAGGACCTAGAAGAACTAAAGATGAAACAAGCAACAATGAACAACACAACAAATGAAACTAAAAATACTCTAGATGGGATCAATAGCAGAATAACTGAGGCAGAAGAACGGATAAGTGACCTGGAAGACAAAATAGTGGAAATAACTACTGCAGAGCAGAATAAGGAAAAAAGAATGAAAAGAACTGAGGACAGTCTCAGAGCCCTCAGGGACAACATTAAACACACCAACATTCGAATTATAGGGGTTCCAGAAGAAGAAGAGAAAAAGAAAGTGAGAAGATATTTGAAGAAATTATAGTTGAAAACTTCCCTAATATGGGAAAGGAAATAGTTAATCAAGTCCAGGAAGCACAGAGAGTCCCATACAGGATAAATCCAAGGAAAAACACGCCAAAACACATATTAATCAAACTATCAAAAATTAAATACAAAGAAAACATATTAAAAGCAGCAAGGGAAAAACAACAAATAACACACAAGGGAATCCCCATAAGGTTAACAGCTGATCTTGCAGCAGAAACTCTGCAAGCCAGAAAGGAGTGGCAGGACATATTTAAAGTGATGAAAGAGAAAAGTCTATAACCAAGATTACTCTACCCAGCAAAGATCTCAATCAGATTTGATGGAGAAATTTAAACCTTTACAGACAAGCAAAAGGTAAGAGAGTTCAGCACCACCAAACCAGCTTTACAACAAATGCTAAAGGAACTTCTCTAGGCAAGAAACACAAGAGAAGGAAAAGACCTACAATAACAAACCCAAAACAATTAAGTAAATGGGAATAGGAACATACATATTGATAATTACCTTAAATGTAAATGGACTAAATGCCCCCACCAAAAGACACAGACTGGCTGAATGGATACAAAAACAAGAGCCATATATATGCTGTCTACAAGAGACCCACATCAGACCTAGGGACACATACTGACTGAAAGTGAGGGGATGGAAAAATATATTCCAGGCAAATGGAAATCAGAAGAAAGCTGCAATAGCAATTGTCATATCAGACAAAATAGACTTTAAAACAAAGACTATTACAAGAGACAATGAAGGACACTACATAATGATCAAGGGTTCATTCCAAGATGAAGATATAACAATTGTAAATATTTATGCACCCAACATAGGAGCACCTCAATATAAGGCAAATACTAACAGCCATAAAATGGGAAATCAACAGTAACACAATCATAGTAGGGGACTTTAACACCCGACTTTCACTAATGGACAGATCACCCAAAATGAAAATAAATAAGGAAACACAAGCTTCAAATTTTACATTAAACAAGATGGACTTAATTGATAATTATAGGTCATTCCATCTGAAAACAACAGAATACACATTTTTCTCAAGTGCTCATGGAACATTCTCGAGGATAGATCATATCTTGGGTCACAAATCTAGCCTTGGGTAATTTAAGAAAATTGAAATCATATCAAGTATCCTTTCCGACCACAACGCTATGACACTAGATATCAATTACAGGAAAAGATCTGTAAAAAATACAAACACATGGAGGCTAAACAATACACTATTTAATAATGAAGTGATCACTGAAGAAATCAAAGAAGTAAAAAAAATACCTAAAAACAAATGACAATGGAGACATGATGACCCAAAACCTATGGGATGCAGCAAAAGTAGTTCTAAGAGGGAAGTTTACAGCAATTCACTCTTACCTTAAGAAACAGGAAGCATCTCGAATAAACACCTTAACCATGCACCTAAAGCAATTAGAGAAAGAAGAACAAAAAAACCCCAAAGTTAGCAGAAGGAAATAAATCATAAAAATCAGATCAGAAATAAATGAAAAAGAAATGAAGGAAATGATAGCAAAGATCAATAAAACTAGAAGCTGGTTCTTTGAGAAGATAAACAAAATTGATAAACCATGAGCCAGACTCATCAAGAAAGAAAGGGAGAAGACTCAAGTCAACAGAATTAGAAATGAAAAAGGAGGTGTAACAACTGACACTGCAGAAATACAAAAGATCATAAGAGATTACTACAAGAAACTCTATGCCAATAAAATGGACAACCTGGAAGAAATGGACAAATTCTTAGAAATGCACAAACTGCGGAGACTGAACCAGGAAGAAATAGAAAATATGAACAGACTAATCACAAGCACTGAAATTGAAACTGTGATTAAACATCTTCCAACAAACAAAAGCCCAGTATCAGATGGTTTCACAGGCGAATTCCATCAAACATTTAGAGAACAGCTAACACCTATCCTTCTCAAACTCTTTCAAAATATAGCAGAGAGAGGAGTACTCCCAAACTCATTCTATGAGGCCACCATCACTCTGATACCAAAACCAGACAAAGATTCCACAAAGAAAGGTAACTACAGGACAATATCACTGATGAACATAGATGCAAAAATCCTCAACAAAATACTAGCAAACAGAATCCAACAGCACATTAAAAGGATCACACACCATGGTCAAGTGGGGTTTATTCCAGGAATGCAAGGATTCTTCAATATACACAAATCAATCAACTTGATACACCATATTAACAAGTTGAAGGAGAAAAACCATATGATCATCTCAATAAATGCAGAGAAATCTTTCAACAAAATTCAACACCATTTATGATAAAAACCCTGCAGAAAGTAGGCATAGAGGGAACTTTCCTCAACATAATAAAGGCCATATATGACAAACTCACAGGCAACATCGTCCTCAATGGTGAAAAACTGAAACCATTTCAAGTAAGATCAGGATCAAGAAAGGTTGCCCACTCTCACCACTCTTATACAACATAGTTTTGGAAGCTTTAGACACAGCAATAAGAGAAGAAAAAGAAATAAAAGGAATCCAAATTGGAAAAGAAGAAGTAAAGCTGTCACTGTTTGCAGATGACATGATACTATACCTAGAGTATCCTAAAGATGTTACCAGAAAACTACTAGTGCTAACCAATGAATTTGGTAAAGTAGCAGGATACAAAATTAATGCACAGAAATGTCTTGCATTCCTGTACACTAATGATGAAAAATCTGGAAGTGAAATTAAGAAAACACTCCCATTTAGCATTGCAACAAAAAGACTAAAATATGTAGGAGTAAAGCTACCTAAGGAGAAAAAAGACCTGTATGCAGAAAATTATAAGACACTGATGAAAGAAATTAAAGGTGATACAAACAGATGGAGAGATATACCATGTTCTTGGATTGGAAGAATCAACATTGTGAAAATGACTATCCTACCCAAAGCAATCTACAGAATCAATGCAATGCCTATCAAACTACCAATAACATTTTTCTCATAACTAGAACAAAAAACTGCAAAATTTGTACAGAAACACAAAAGACACAGAATAATCAAAGTAATTTTGAGAAAGAAAAATGGAGGAATCAAGCTCCCTGACTTCAGACTATACTACAAATCTACAGTAATCAAGATAGTATGGTACTGGCACAAAAACAAAAAATATAGATCAATGGAACATGATAGAAAACCCACAGATAAACTCACACACATATGGTCACCTTATCTTTGATAAAGGAGACAAGAATATACAGTGGAGAAAAGACAGCCTCTTCAATAAGTGGTGCTGGGAAAATTGGACAGATACATGTAAAAGTATGAAATTATAACACTCCCTAACACCATACACAAAAAATAAACTCAAAATGGATTAAAGACCTAAATGTAAGGCCAGACACTATCAAACTCTTAGAGGAAAACATAGGCAGAACACTCTATGACATAAATCACAGCAAGATCCTTTTTGACCCACCTCATTGAGAAATGGAAGTAAAACCAAAAATAAACAAATAGGACCTAATGAAACTTAAAATCTTTTGCACAGCAAAGGAAACCATAAATAAGACAAAAAGACCCTCAGAATGGGAGAAAATATTTGCAAATGAAGCAACTGACAAAGGATTAATCTCTAAAATTCACAAGCAGCTCATGCAGCTCAATAACAAAAAATCAAACAACCCAATCCAAAAATGGGCAGAAGACCTAAACAGACATTTCTCCAAAGAAGATATACAGATTGCCAACAAACTCATGAAATAATACTCAACATCATTAATCATTAGAGAAATGCAAATCAAAACTACAATGAGATATCATCTTACACCGGTCAGAATGGCCATCCTCATAAAATCTAGAAACAATAAACGCTGGAGAGGATGTGGTGAAAAGGGAACACTCTTGCACTGTTGGTGGGAATGTAAATTGATACAGCTACTACGGAGAACAGTATGGAGGTTCCTTAAAAAACTAAAAATAGAACTACCATACGACCCAGGAATCCCACTACTGGGCATATACCCTGAGAAAACCATAATTCAAAAAGAGTCATGTACCAAAATGTTCATTGCAGCTCTGTTTACAATAGTCAGGACATGGAAGCAACCTAAGTGTGCATCAACATATGAATGGATAAAGAAGATGTGGCACATGTATACATTGGAATATTACTCAGCCATAAAAAGAAACAAAATTTAGTTATTTGTAGTGAAGTGGATGGACCTGGAGTCTGTCATACAGAGTGAAGTAAGTCAGAAGGAGAAAAACAAAATCCGTATGCTAACACATATATATATGAAATCTAAGAGAAAAAAAAAAGTCATGAAAAGCCTAGGGGTAGGATGGGAATAAAGACACAGACCTACTAGAGAATGGACTTGAGGCTATGGGGAGGGGCAAGGGTAAGCTGTGACAAAGTGAGAGAGTGGCATAGACATATATACACTACCAAACGTAGGGTGGATAGCTAGTGGGAAGCAACCGCATGGCACAGGGAAATCAGCTAGGTGGTTTGTGACCACCTAGAGGGGTGGGATAGGGAGGGTGGGAGGGAGGGAGACACAAGAGGGAAGAGATATGGGAACATATGTATATGTATAACTGATTCACTGTGTTGTAAAGCAGAAACTAACACACAATTGTAAAGCCATTATACTGCAATAAAGATGTTAATAATAATAATAATAATAAAATTTAAAAGTAAAATCTCAACTAGGCAAAGATAAGTTACAGAGAAAGAAAAACATGATTATATTGGGTTTATTACCTTTCAAAAACTCAGAAAACAGACTTTTCTTTACCATGAGATACCTGTAATTGAGAAAACTAAATTTCTTCCTAAAAAATATTAAATATAAAGCTCAAAATTAAATTACTTGTCTCAAAGATAAACAATTTCATCATACTTGAAAAAAAATTCTGCAAAATAGTAAACCTTTCTACTTCACATCCATGAGACTGTTTCAATGAAAAACTGACCAAACCAAATGTTGATAGGAAGTAGAGCTACTGGAATCCTCATGCATTACTTCTTGGAATTTAAAAACAGTATAGTTAACTCTAAAAAAGTCATTTTTAAAGTTAAACGTTTAAAGTGTGACATAACAGTTGCCCTCCTGGGAGAAAACTCATCCGAGAAAAATGAAAACATATGTCCTTACAAACACATGTACAAGAGTCTTTAGAGCAGCTTTACTGATAAGAGCCAAAACCTAAAAGTAACATGTATGTGAGCATGAAAATGGACAAAATATTTAGGTTACATTCAAATAATGGATTACTACTCAGCAATACGTAAGAATGAACTTCTAAGATACACAGCAAAATGGATGAATCTCATAGCTATAATATTATGCTGAGCCAAAAAGATAGACACAAATGAGTCCATAATGTATGATTTTATGTATGTGAAGTTCAAGAACAGGCAAAACAAATACATGCTGGTAGAAATGAAGACAGAGGTTGCTTATTGAATTGACTAAACGGCGAGTAAGGAAACTTTCTATATGATGCAAAATGTTTTATTTGGATAATATTACCCCTGTCAATACTCACCCAGTTTAACAGCGACAAGCTATGTATTTCTTGCTCTGTATAAAAATTTTACCCCAATAAAAGGGAAATATATATATATATATATATATATATATATATAGAATTTTGAATGAAAATAAAAGAATGAAAGATCTTAACCAAATAAAAGTTTTATCAAAAGCAGAATTTAACAGATTCTCATCAAATGTTCAATTATTTTTAAACATAAGTAGAAATGACAGCACAAAGCAGAAACTGAAGGAAAGCAGGCAGTCATTGTCCAAAAGTATTACATATGTTTCTGATTTATTATGATTTTTTAGGTAATTTTATTTTTAAGGTTTATTTTAATGCTACAGATTAACTTGACTCTTAACATTCAAGATTAAACCACTGATGGCTGAGAGGTAACTGTTGTTTGGGAAATGATTACAACAAAGGTTAAATCTCCAAACTTTAGAAATGCCTATTCTTAAAATAAGTGATGACTTGCCTTATTGATCATTTCTGTCATTTTTTTCTTACATGTTTATGTAGATATCTTCCTCCAGTTACAAGTGTCCATATGCTAAATAAACACATAGAATTTCTTCAACAAAAGGTTACTGAATGTTGTAAGTAACCACTTAGATCACTGGTTCTCAAACTTGGCTACACATTAGAATCTCTTGGAAAAATTTAACTGTAGTAATACCTGAGTCTCACCCGAATATCACCCCCGGAAATTCTGGCTTAGTTCGTCCAATTAAAAGCTCTTTAAGTCATGCTGATAAACAATAAGATTTGGAGACCATTGACTGGGAGCTGCAGTGTGTGGTAGGAAAAGGAAAAGAAACTGTTAGAGCCTCAAATACCTTATCCCTGAGATAGGTAGGTTTTCAGCAATGATTCTAAGGCTCCCTTAATGGGAACTTGGGATTTAAAAAATTGATGTCAATACATGTGTGGAAGAGACAAGAGTAAAAATGGGAGGAGGGAGTACCAAAATTAAGAAAAATTACTTTAATCAGATTGCTTTGAAAGTACCTTTAAGTTCTCACTTTATTTACAGTGTTTTTGGATATATTTCTTCATATAGTTTTCTAGTGGTTGCTCTGGGTATTACAAAATGCATAAGTGATGTATAACAATCTACTGGTATCAACATTTTTCCACTTGGTGTGAAGTATGGAAACCTCATTTTCATTTAGGTTCCTTTACCTTTAGTTTTCCAAAATTTAATTATGATATCTGTGTTCTAGATTTTTGGGGGGTTTATTCTTATAGAGATACACTCAGCTTCTTGGATCTGTTGGTTTGTATATTTTTCCAGTTTGGGAAAATGTTCAGCCATTATTTATTCACACACTCTTTTAGCTCCATTCTCTTTCTCATCTCCTTCTGGGACTCTGAAGAAACACATGTGGCATCTTTTATTCTTGTTCTACAGTTCCCTATGATCTCTACTATTGAGTACATCTAGTAAGTTTATAAAAATTTGTTTTACTCTATTTTTTAGTTGTATAATATCAATTTGACTCTAATTTTTAGTTCTATAGTATCCATTTGATTCTTTTTATAACTTTTAGTTATTTTCTGAGATTTTCTTTTAAAAAAATTATTTCAAGAGAATCTGCAATTGATCATTGAAGCATTTTTATGATAGCTGCTTTAAGATCCTCATAAGATTACTCCAACATCTGATTCAGTTAAGTATTAGGATCAGTTAATTGTCTTTTATTATTTAAGCTATAATTTTCTTATTTATTATGTGGTGGGGGGATTTTCAATTGAATCCTGAACATTTTAAATATTATATTAGTAGAGTGTCTTTAATATCCATTTAAATAATTCTAATAATTCATACATAAGGTGTTCTGAGTCAGTGACAGATTTTTTCATTAAACACATCATAATACATAATAAAGGATCAGACCCCCTAAGGAACTTTATTTTACTTCTAGGGTGACAAGATGAGAGTGTTGGGAATTTTTCCTACATGAGACCTAGATATGCTATAGGTGAGAAAGGAAAATTTTTTTCTCTACTTATAAAAAGGGGAAAGAGGCTGACACTTCCACCTTCCTAAAAGTTTTGTACATAAATAAAATGTTTGATGGGCACCAGATAGCACAATGTCTCAGATACTACAGACAAGAGCTCTTTCCAATGTCCATGTCCTCATTCTTTCTTAAAATGTAAATATGGCAGAAGATACCCTCAGTCTTCCAGGCTCCTTGGTGGCTTAATCTAGGAATATAGCAAGAGTGTAACTATTCGGACCCCAGAGAGAGAGGAGAACTTTTACTATCTTTCAGATCAGAACAATCAAGTAGACAAATGGCTCCAGGTCTAATTTTCAAGGTGTATAAAATCTTAGGAACTAAGATCTATTTATAGGAATACTGAAAAATCCAGGGAAATTTTGTTTCCTCACAGTTAAAAGGTTCTGGGCTTTTAAAATTATTTTTATTTATTATTTTAGCAGTCACCTTCTTTAGGTTTAGCTCACTGGTCTTGGCCAACTTTAGTAGACTTTCAGAGCTTTTGAAGTTCTGTTTTTGTCTATTTGGTTTATCTGTTGCAGCTGGTCTTCTCCTTTTCCCCAGTAATACTGCCTAAAGGGGCAGAAGGGGGCTCCTCAGATTGGGAGGGGTAGGGGAGAGGCATGACAGGATCTCAGTGGTAACTCCCATTCCCTCCTACCACAAGATGGCCAAAGTCTCTGGAAAAAGGAGGAATCAGGTCCATGTAGACAAAGAGACTCCCAGGAGGGTTGTCTCAAATTTTATGGAAAAGAGGAATGATTCCCCTGCTGGCCCTTATTGTCTGTGGAGATACTGATTGATCACCCCTACTCATGATGTTGTCAGAGAGCTTCTCTTTTGATCTGGGGGAGAATGAACACACCCAGGTCACCTTCGGTTGCTAAGCTGGTGGTTGGAAGATAATGAGTCTTGGTGGCCTTTCTTGTGTGGGGGGTGGGGGATGCTGCCATCTGTCTCTGGGATATTTCTCAGGTCTCTAACCCATTTACCTATTGAAAACCTGTCCAAGCTCTTTTTGGGTTGAGTCTTGGGTTGTTTCCAGAGTTTACAGTTGTACTTAGTGGAGAGGAACTGGAAAGAACAGAGAGAAACAGGAGTACACCATCTTGTCTGGGCTGGAAGTCCTTCACTGCACTTTAAAGAAAGTAAACATGGAAACCTAAGAATATGTACTTTGGGTGTGCTTTAGAAAAAGAAGACGACCATGCTCTATGAGTGTCTAAAAATAAATCAGTATTGACACAAGTATGGGAGACAACTGTAAAATTAAAGGAAATATTGGCTAAAAACAATAATTGTGCCTTCAGATTATTTTGCAAGTTTCTTTAAAAATTTACTTTACTTTAAAAAAGCAGAAATTGAAATTAGAATATGTATTGTGTGTGTGCTTTAGGAAAGAAAGATACTCTTGAGAACACCATGAATTAAGAGCATTCTTGGGACTAGATCAAAATAATAGTGAAAAATATATACCTTTATAAGTTTTATTTTTTTAATTTAATCTTTTTTATTGAAGTATACTTAATTTAAAATGTTGTGTTAGTTTCAGGTGTACAACAAAGTGACTCAGTTATACATATGTATGTATGTATATACACACATATATACTTTTTCAGATTCTTTTCCATTATAAGTTATTATAAGATATTGCATATAATTCTCTTTGTTATACAATAGGTCCTTGTTGATTATCTATTTTATATATAGTAGTGTATATATGTTAATCCCAAACTCCTAATTTACCTTCCCCTACCCAACTGTCCCCTTTGGTAACCATAAGTTTGTGTTTTCTATGTGAGTTTATTTTTGTTTTGTAAATAAGTTCCTTTGTATCATTTTTCTTAGATTCCACATATAAGTGATATCATATGATATTTGTCTTTCTCTGACTTACTTCATTTAATATGATCATTTCTAGGTCCATCCATGTTGCTGCAAAAGGCATTATTTCATTCTTTTTTATGGCTAATAGTCCATTTTTTGTCTATTCATCTGTTGATGGACATTTAGTTCCTTCAATGTCTTGGCTATTATAAATAGTGCTGCAGTGAACATTGTGGTGTATGTATCTTTTAGGATTAGACTTTCTCTGAATATATGCCCAGAGTGGGATAACAGGATCATATGGTAACTCTATTTTTATTTTTTTAAGGAACCTCCATACTATTCTCCATATTGGCTGCACCAAGTTACATTCCCAACAACAGTGTAGAAGGTTTCCTTTTTCTCCACACCCTCTCCAGTATTTATTATTTGTAGACTTTTTAATCATGGGCATTCTGACTGGTGTGAGGTGATACCCCATTGTAGTTTTGATTTGTGTGTAATGTTTACTTTTTCAAAAAATATATGTTTTTATGATTTGTAAAGGCATTAGCTTTAATTGACTTTGACGACCTTATCCACTACTGATGTCAATCACATCAGGGTTATTTTTTAACTGTATTTTATTATGGTTGTGGTAATTTGTTGCTTTAGCTAACTCTAGCTTCTTTTCCTTTTTCTCTTCTTTTAGCACATATGCAATATTTGAGCCAGAAGTAGAACAATCAGTTTTCACACTACTGAGAAAACTGCTCTATCTTCAGGGCTGGGCCTGAGATACTATCCTACTCAAGGAGATGTACTTGGACTTTGTCAGGGAATGTTAGGGTAAGTGTTCTTTCCTATTAAATGTGGATGTAATCCCAAGAGTTGGGCAGCAATCTTGCAACCACATGGAGTTTTCTGTCTGAAAGGGAAGTAACCCAGTGAAACAGAGTCAAGTGATGGAGAAAAAACAAATTTAATTACATTATTTGAAGCCATCACTTTCTCTGGAATTTTCAGTTATAGAAGTCAACACATTCTTTGGCATAAACCAAGTTTGAGTAAGGTCTTTTTTGTCATCTGTATCCTAAAATTCCCAAATAATGAACAATTGCGAGTGCTTTCACATTTATTTAACTCATTATCTTTATCCACATCTTCCCTGGTAGATTAAAGTTTAAAGAATATGGTTACAGTCTGTTTAACTGCACCGGTTTCTTTGTGAGGTGTGGTCAATTGCTAATCTCTCTCCAAATATAATTTCTCTTTCCACTAGCTCTTTACTTACAGATTGGGCACCCCTGGAGGACCTATAAAAATAATGATCATTCTTCTTTAAGGGGATCAGAAGGATATTAGGCCATCTGTGGTGTTCTCAGTGGTAAATAATAAACGGATGTCAAGCAAATAACAATGAGAAGCCCCGACGGTCTTTAACGTTCTGATAATAACAGAAGCTGTGAGTGACCTATGCTGTAATGGCCATAAATGATCATGAA
Organism: Tursiops truncatus; assembly: GCF_011762595.2. Taxonomy (NCBI): domain Eukaryota; kingdom Metazoa; phylum Chordata; class Mammalia; order Artiodactyla; family Delphinidae; genus Tursiops; species Tursiops truncatus. Next base: position 121,499,713 of record NC_047037.1, read on the forward strand.
TGGGAATGAGTCATTAAGGTTTTGCTATTAAAATTTTTACTCTAAATAAAGGACATCCTAAGATACAATTGAGGTTGAGGGAGAATATGCTTGTATTATGAACCATAAAATTTTATTCCTCAACATACATTATATCAAAATTTGAGCATTTAAAAGATAGTTATGCTGGTTAAATTCTTAGTCTTTCCAAATTTGCAATTCTAAAATAACTAAAAGATGTTTTAAAAACTATCATATAGCTGACTTCTGGCTCTATAGTTACATGCTTTCAAATGGATATTGCTTGTAGATTATTAGATAGGTCACCAATAAAACCAAATACCTGATGTGTTCTCACATTTTATGTCTTCATAATGTCATACAGCCAGAGCAACAAGCTCAGTGACAAGCTTTTACTCCATAGGGGAACTGAATGATCACATTCACATTTCCCATAGTGGTGATCCTGCAGATGTGCTCAGTAGCAAACCAAGTACATTATTTCTATTGCCAGCAGTGAGCTCATTTGTAAGAGATTCAACTCCATGCTGAGAACAATAACCTTCATTTTTCAGCCTGTCCATTTCCATCCCTTTTTGTGGTGGCCTCCATGACTGGTTCCACATGCCACAGGCTGATACATACAAAGCTGTTTAATCCCCTCCCAGTCTCTTCTGTGTCCATTCTCCTAACCTCTAAATCTCTATATGTTCCATTCAAGAGGGAATACCTGCTCTCATCGCCTACCCCATAGACCCTCTCACAACCTTGCCTGTGGTCAAAATCTTCTTCATCTCTTTTCTATCTGTAAAGCTCCTTTCCATTCTCAATGGTCTGGCTCGTATTTTAGATTCTGTCTTTTCCTGTCTTTACTCAATTCCTCCTCACTACTTCCACAGTAATCCATCCATGCCTTTTATTTATTTGGTTCTGATTCCTCAAAAAAATTGAACTGGGTAAGAAGATGGGTTGTTCATTTTGAATGGCATAGTTTTTTGTTTGTTTGATGATTTGTTCTGTTTTGTTTTCCATTAGATATGTTTCTTTAATGATTCAATGAATTGAAAATGGTTCCAAGATTATTCTAAGGGGAAAGTCCTTTCTGAGGCTCAAAGATACACTAAAGGATGTCTATGAAACCTATGAAATTATTCAAAATATTGTGCATGTTTGCTCATGTACACAAAGAAAACATTGTTTGATCAGAAAGATTCTTAAACGTGTCTTAAAAAATAATAGAGTCTGAGGACCATAGCACTAAGAGATTTGGAAGGAAAGCTGAAGATCAAGGAACTGTAGGGCAATCCTCTCTGTTATATTTTCATATATTTCTTAGGATGTCTTTTTTTTCTTTTTTATATTGTGGTAGAATATACATAAGGTTAAATTTACCATTTTAACCATTGAAATGAATGGTTCTGTGGCATTAAATACACTCACATTGTTGTGTGTCTCAAGTTTTTTACTGGATAACATTTCCACAAAGATCAAACTATATTGTAATACTTTAATTTGATAATAAAATGACCATAAAATTATATTACTAATCCCATATATGATTTTCAGAAATGTTAGCATGAATTAGCACTCTCAAAGAAAAAACTAAAATTGTAGTTCAACTATAAACTTTAACATTTAAAATAAAAGCAGCCACCCTATGTCTTTTGTATAATGCTCAGTACTGAAATCTGAATGATTCAGAGGAAAATGCAAAGGAATATCAGCATGTGAAATACATTTTATCTCCAGTAAAATCATTAATCCATCTGTTTCTGACCCAAACTGAAAACGAACTAAAAAAACAAAACCAAAAAACTCAGGACGTAAGTGTAGAAAATAATAAACTGCTCTACTTGTGTGATTACAGAGTAAAGTTAGACAAATTCTAAGGCTTAGTTTTCTATACCTTCTTTTCTTACCTGGTGGTTCAAACATGTTTAGTGAGCAGCAGGTACAAGAGTAGGTGCCCTTGTTTTCTTTGATAGAGATTAAAATTAATGATATATTAAAATTTGCTTGTTCATTTGTTTATCTCTTCTACTAGACTAAGCAAAGTGTTCAATTTTTTCCCTAGTACATACCCAGTGTCTACCTCAGGGCCAGCACATAAACAGAGCTCGATATGTTCTTGGTAAACTAGTGTATCATATGTTACATGACTGAGTGAATCAGTGAAAAAATAAACAAATGGAGGATTCTTTTCCCTCCCTTTGTTCCCTCCTTGCTTCCTTCTTCCCATATTCCTCTCTCTCTCCTCTAATTTCTTCTTACCCAACAAGTCTTGATCCATCCTCTGCTCTCTGTCCTTTCTGTTTCCAACATCTTTTTTTTATCTCCCTCAGAATCTTCTTTTCTTCTTGTTAATGTGCACTTTTCCTAAATTGTATGTATATTTCACACTACAATTGTAAAGGAGGACATTGTCCTTCCTCTTTTTTTACAACCAGAATATGCAATAAACATCTTATTGTTATACAATATCACTTTGTCCCACTACCAAATTATTCAAAAGGTGAGATAAATGTTATAAATATTATTTTTTATTCCTAAAAGGGGAACACGTCGTTCCTTTTCCTTTTTTATTTTACTTGACTCTAGATTTTTTTATCCTGTGGGTTTGGAAATACTTGACACAGAAATGAAATTTATGCCAGAAACGCAGGGTGAGAAAAACATTACTGACAGAGAGATGAATCTTGCCAACTTAAACAAAAACTAACAAATATAAACACCTAAAATTCTTGCATTACATAGTTTTCCAAGGTGCTAAAAACAAAATATGATATTGTGTAGTTGCTTCAATTATTAGAAAATGATTTGTCTGTATACCAAACATCTTGAAGATTATTGTTAATATTTTTATACAATGTTATTTACATAGCCACAAAATACAATGAATAAAAACTTGAAGGTTTAAGTTTCTTAGTCACATACACGACCAAACAAATGCACTAATTGCAAACAAAATTGCAACCTCAATAAAATTTGACTCAGTAACATTATACTAATATAATGGATGCTACTGATATATTGAAATTGTATTGTTACGAGTTTGGCAGTGAAGTGCAGTTTTTGCATTTCACTTTCTTCCTTGCTGTTCAGTACATATTTCCACTTGAGATACCTCTATTATTGTTATGATTATATATCCTTTAAAACAACTAACTAGATTATTTTTAATCAGTTCCCAATATTTTAAGGGAACAATAAATTTGACAATACATTCACCAAATGCAATGATTATACATTATTCACTACTTCAATTTTTTTTTTTTTTTTTTTTGGCTGTACTTCGTTCCCTGATCAGGGATCGAACCCACACCTCCTGCAGTGGAAGCATAGAGTCTTAACAACTGGACAGCCAGATAAGTCCATTATTTACTACTTCTAAAGAACAGTTACAAGTTAGTGAGTAAAAGAACAACAGTCAGGTAACAGTCTACTTGAAATGTAAATGTTTTGCAGATTGCTTTCATTTGTTCAGTTTTTTTGTTTTGTTTTGTTTTCGTTTATTATGCCTATACTTGTTTGCACTTTCAGATGATTTAAATCTCTTAACTTTTCCACTTTTTTTTTTCTGAACTTAAACCACAGTGAAATCTACTTAAACTGTGAAACAGTATGATTTTGCTTTTACCTGCTACACAGCAGCAAATAAATACAAAAATCACAAGGCCATGTTTTCTTATGAAGTTTATATCTCTCTGATGAAGAATATTTTGACACTTTTTTTTAATATTACTACACAATTCAAAAATCATAACTGACATATGCTAGAAATGTATAGCTTCCTAAAACTTTTTAGAAACATGTAAGGAGCACCTTTTGTACACTAATAAGTTAAATGCTCAGTAAAATCCTATGAGACATGATGATATCTTCACATTACAGATTCTGAAAAAAGATTTGGAAGAATTAAATATATTACAGCATCACACAGTAATAATCTGCAAAACTAGGATTCAAAGTCAGTTCTTTCTGATACCATGGCCTTTTTTCTCTGGATCACTATGTTTGTTGATCAGTTTCTCCAATTATCTACTTTGATATATACTAGGAATGCTTATTTCAGTACTTAATAAATGCAGCTCCACATTATGCACCAGCTATCAAACATTTGCAAATATTATATTAAATTCCTAAGATAAAAAATGATCTAAATCTTTCCAGCTGCCACTGATTATGTCTGCAGTAACATCTCAAAAAACAAAAAATATTAACTCAGCAATTCTATATACCTCAGTCATTTGCTTCTCTTTTTGGCCTACAGTGCTCTAGTTTACAATGTTTTTTGTGTGGAACCCCAAAGAAAGGCTTGAGATAAATAATAAAGTTCATTGAAATCTCTATGCTTTATAGATGTGCTATGATTAATAGGACTATGAATTCCCGCAGAGTAGAAAGAGAGGGGAAGGAAAGCATGAAATTGGGAAGAAGGTGATTGCTTATCACAAACTTTTGATTACTCACCTGTCAAATAATCATTGCACCCTGTGGCTAATCATTGCACACCTTTTTTCCCTTTTCAAAGAATACAACATGATACTCTATGAGTCATTTTCTTTCATCCAATGAGTTTGTCAGTCAGTCAATCTGTACTTCCATCTATGCCTTTATTTTGATTGCACTTTGCTCTGTGCTTAGCACTATTAGAATGAGAACTATAATGGTGAATCTGAAATGGTGTGGATGCAATGAGAAAACTGTAGTAAAGCAGGAAAAAAATGATGAGATAGTACATGATCTCAATGGCAGTCAATTTGATATCTTGTATTTAATGGAAAGTAATTGAACATTCCTACTTCTGACCTTTTCAGTTTAAACTGAATTACTGTTATATATTTTCCATTATTAGATTTTACTCTAATCTATTTTTCTCATTAAAAATAAATAATTGACTTGAATAAAATTCCATCTTTTCTGAATTTCAGTATATATCCTTTTGGAGTATTACTAACTATTTTTTTACCTATATTATCTAACATGGTGTTTTTAAATAGCCTCAGGGTAAATGTTAGGGTTTCAAAGGTTTTGGTTTAGTTTTATTTTTATTTCACCCTCAGTCTGCTGTGAGCCATTTTTTTTTTAATTTAGAAAATTCATTCCTTAAAATGTATTGGCACTGACTCGTAAAATAATGTGTCCTTACTTTGGTTGGCATAGTTTATACCAACTATACTGGAAAGAATATTAGGATAATCCAAAGGGAAAAAATGAATAATTAAGTATTGATTAGACAAAAAAATGAAAATATTTCATAGGATATTTGATATTAAATTGAAAGTTAATTTAAAAATGGAAAGAAGTTATTTCACAAATTATAAGTTGAAAAAAAGGAGTCATTATAATAGAAGAATCCTGCTTTGTTTTCATAGGATCGTGAAGTTGCTACAGGAAAAGTAAATATTTGGCATCCTCCACAGATATAATTCCATACGTATGTCACTGGTATGTCCATGTGACAAGGTGGAGAAGCTACCAAGATGTAGGTAGGTCAGTGAGAGTGATATGCCCATTGTGCAGGCAATTAGGGGAAAAGTTTTCCATGGAGAATAAAAAAAAAATAAGAAAGCAAACTAAAATGTGTTCTACTTTTTATCATCGTTATATACTGACAATTCCAAACACTGTCAGTGATAAAATATTCTGGAGACAGGATAGATATTGCTCGGATGGTCTCTCTACCTTGTCATATCAGATCAGGGGTCAAGAATGGAGTGTCTCATGTGTGGTACAAGAGTGCATTTGATCATAGAATAAAAGTGGGATCTAGTGGGCCCGGTGCTCATTTTTTTCTCCTTTACACTCTCATAGGTTGAGGAGGAAAGAGCTGCTGGTATTTCCCTAGGTATTACTTAAATGGATTTCATGATAGTCCAATTTTTCTTGATAAAGTTGGATACTTGTAAAACTTGAAGCTGGAATACTGAGAAATTTTTTCCAGGTGATTTCTTAATATGATAATTTCCTAGAGTTTATTTCTTAGTTTCTTAGTGAGATGGAGAGTTGAGAAAAAAAGAAAAGGACAAAAAAACTGTTTGAATCGTTGGTGAGATAGCTTCTCAAAGTGCCTCAAAGTTACAGAAGTATTTGTGCCTTAGTTGGTTTTGCTTTGGCTCAAAAGTTTCTCATTCTCCATTTTTGTTAATTCCTTCTCATGTTCAAATGTTTTCCCCTTTTCTTTCACATGAGAAAAAAAAGTCACACACTTAGATTTAGGAACAGTAATAAGAAACAAATCTTTTGAGATTTTACTTTAATTGAAAACAACTATGTCTGCTTGCCATCTTTTCTTTCTACCTGCAATGAAATTCTATTACCAGAGTTGCCAGTGGACAGAGAAGTAGAATTAGTGTATCTGAGTGCAGGTGTACCAACAACTAGTTATTTAGTAGTTTTGTATTTCTTGGGAGAATCTATAAATTCTAATATTTCCTATATGATATCTATTAGATATCATATAGGGATATTCAGGTTTTTAAGTATTTTTATTTATTTATTTATGCGGTACCCGGGCCTCTTACTGTTGTGGTCTCTCCCGTTGCAGAGCACAGGCTCCGGACACACAGGCTCAGCAGCCATGGCTCACGGGCCTAGCCGCTCCACGGCATATGGGATCTTCCCAGACCGGGGCACGAACCCGCGTTCCCTGCATCGGCAGGCAGACTCTCAACCACTGTGCCACCAGGGAAGCCCCTATATTTATATTTTTGAAAAGGGAAGGAAATGTTTGGAAAGAGAACCCATGGCTCTCTTTTTAATTTTCTCCCCAAACCACTTTATTTTTAGTGACTGTACATAGTCCTTTTTCAAAGGATTCATGGCTCAAAAGAATTTCAGAAGCCATCTGTTTCAATGTCCACTTATTATTGGGCTCACTGCCTATATCTACAATGATAGAGTAAATAGGGAATCAGCCTCTCATACTATTTTATATTGTCAGTGATATTGGGAATGTTCTGCCTCTGTCCATTACAGGAACCAGTAGCCATGCATGACTAGTTGAACACTTGTAATGTGACTCATAGGGCTAAGTAAAATTTAAATTTTGTAATTTTAATTAATTCAAGCTTAAATTGCTACAGAAAGCTAGTTGCTACTCTATTATTCAGTGCAGCATGTGATATTGCATTTAAAATATACTTGCTCTGTAAGGTGACCTTTCTCTTTGTTATTTAATAATACCAAGATATTTTAGTCAAGACAGACAGACTAGGATGTTTGATTAACCAGTATACTCTGAAGCTCCAGTGGCTTAACAAAGCAAGTGTTCAGTCTCTCATTCTAAGTCTGGTGCTGCTGGGTAGATGTTCACAGCAGACTGTTATGCCTCAGGGTTGGAGCCACATCGGTCTTACAGCCCTGGCGTGTCATCTTATGGCCTCAATGGCTACAGTACTGGTGAGAGAAAATGTGGATGATTCACAAGGTTTCATAACTGCCACTAGAAGTGACACATGCTGCTTTGGCTCACCTCCCATTAGTCAAAATAGTAACATGGTACCAAGAATTTCTGGAAAAGTTTGGGATTCTTCCCAGGACCCGAAGGAAGACAGAGCAGATTTGGTGAGCAGAAGTAGTCCTTATTGCTCTGTACTTTAGCTGTGTGATTGAAACAGGGCAGGACCCTATGGTCCTTGCCTACCATGTCCTCAGCCTGCCTTTTGTCTGTAGAAAAACTTTAGCCAATGAGTAAATTTAATCAGAGAAGTGGGAAAAAATGCAGAAACAAAGGAAAACAGTCAAACAAGACCAAATAATGATAGTTTAGTCATTAAGCAAAGTCAAGGACCTTTAGTTGTTTCTCAAGGGCTATCAATAATATTCTGAGCCATATCCTTTGAGCTGTCTTACAGATACTGAAACCTTCACCAGGTGGAAGAAGTTAACTGCATGATGACCAGACTGTAGCCATTACATAAGCTGCCACAATTCCGAGAATTAACCTCAATGAAATGGGAACAAACTGACCCTGGAATTGAAGATAAACTGTATTTAAAACAATCAAGATGAAGTTGATCAGACCACTGCATGACTAATTTCAAGATGACTGTCAGAGCTGACTGTGCAGTTTCTACATGTATCCTCTTCCCTCTGTCTATGAAAGCTCTTGCCTACTGATTGTTAGTGGGGGGTGGAGGTCGGCCTTTGGAGAGGAGTCCCCCCACCCTGCTGCCGGCATCCAAAATGTTATCCCCACTACTTTCAATAACATGATCACAGATACATCAGTTAGACCCTCCAAGTTCCAGTTTCTTTAGCCCCTTAAAACAGGGGTATTAGAGCTGGTCTGATAAAAGTACTGCCAGGATTAAATAGGATAATCTTATGGAAACTGCATAGCATAGGATCTGCTTCATAGTAAATGCTCAATAAAGGTTAGTTCCATAGCTTTTTTAGGTCATTGTTAACTTTTGGTGCTGAGTTTTTCTCCTTCTCCTTTGACTGTCAGTTTAAATGCCTGCACAATAATATTATCCGCTTTCAGTTTCACTTGGTGCTGTGTTTGCAAATTTTTCTACAAGGATGGGAAGATTATTCACTGAAAAAAAATTTAGAAAGTGAAATATAATAAGTCTCTTAGAATATCTTTTGACTGAAAGCATTTATTACTTACTTATGGTACATACTTGCTAACTGAATTAATATAGACACACATATGAAAATTGAAAACTACAAAAGTTCAATCACCTAGTAAAATAAATTTTTCTCTCTACTCTCTTTCAATAGTAAAATTTTCATAAATCTCCAATGCTCTTCAAAATAGAATCACTCAGGCATGGTGTGGGTAATTTTAGGGAGGGAAGATTAAATGGGGGGTTAACTATGTATAATGAATACTTGTGTAAATATTAAAAAGAAAATATGTTTATATGGCTAGAGGGCAAGTTCCAGCTGCTCCCAGGCAGATTTAAATTATGTATTCTTCTTTCAGAGGATATGTGACCTTTAAATGTGCATTATTCTGGAAATGGCTTCTTTTCATGATTTTGGTAGGAAAATGCTATGTGTGGTTTTATTTAATTGTGTATAATCAGGTTGAAACTAGTATTCAATACAATAAGGCTGCTTGATTAGTGCCTTTCATTTTAATGATGGTTCAACTGCAAGCTGGTTACATTAGAAAGAGAAGCTCACCTTAGTTCTTAAGACCACGACTCCTTCACCAATCTTATGTGTCATTAAGGCATCCTGAGAGCTGAGAAGAGTTTTTTAGTCCATTTTGGTGAGGAATGAAATATTCTGATGAATATTTGAGTGCAGTAGCATATTGTAGCATATTGTGGAGTCACCCGGATATTCCTCTCTTTCTGCCTGCTCTCCCAATTCGCTTCACACCCACTGTCTACACACACCTACCCCCCCACACACACACGCACACACACACCCCTGCTTCTACTCCTTTTTGTATGTATATATTTAATGTATTTTTCTGATGTGATACCTCGGCAGTTGCAATCCTGGTTTGGACATGGATGTGTTCCAAAAGGGCCTACATTATTATCACATGATTTCAGCCACCGTTCTTTTGTCCATGAACAGTTTAAGGCTGAAACAGTGCAAAGAATAAGCAAGTCTAATGCAGACAGATTTTAATTGAAGTACTCCATCTTTAATAATCCCCTTCCCGATAAACTGCTATCTACCTCCAGGTCTCCTACTCCACATTTAATAGCTTTTACCACATCCAAACTGGAGAAAGAAATAAACATTAACAATGTCAAATGTACTGTGCTTATCTGACACAGATTTTACAATGTCTTCATCTACTAAGTTTTACATCCCTTTGAGTATAAGTATTCTTTTTTGAAGCAATATTTTCCCAGCATATAATTAGAAATGGGAATTCATTAAACTTAGTAAATACAATATTAACATAAAGGACTTAATTTTTATTTGGTAGAAAATTGAACCTCCTAGATGCCTCTTTATTTTGTGTATTTGAGTGTGTGTACATGTGTTTTATTAACATATCTGCCCTATTTAAGCACCTTGTTATGCTAAACCTTGAAACTGAAGCACTGCACACCAGAGACAATCATTAACAAGAATTAGCTTCTGTTCCAAGTTCTTATAAAATCTTTTGTCTCTAATTCTCTTGCTATGATTTCTGAAACTTATTAGGATATGTTTTTGTGTCTACCTAAAAATTAATACTAAGTGTGAAATTATGTACAACTTAAGGAATCTTTCATGTATTTATTTTCAAGGTGATAAGATTTTCATATTCAACTATACTCTCTAAACCCAAATTTCATGTTGATGAAAGCAAGGAAAAAACAAACAAATATACCATAGAGTATATGATGATTTTGTAAGAATGGTATTGATAGTATCCAATGAAATATTTTAGCAGGTTGTCCCTTTCAAACCAGTCTATTCTGACATAAGTTTCTAGACCAAATTACTCACTAGCATTTAACCAAGACAGTCCTGGACCTTGCATGTGCCTCCCACATTGGTCAAGATATTGTATTTAAATGATGAATAAAGTGACAATGGGAACATAGGTTCTTCATAGTCTGAAGTGTCAAATTTAGAGTGGAGTATAAACCATTAGTGTTAGACTGTGTGTATATAAGGTTACTATTTCCCTGTCAAATTTTATCACAGCTTCAACATTTATTTCATAGTGAGAAATATATGTGACATATATTTTTAAAAAGAAATATGAAATTCATATTATACAAATGATGCATAAAAGTAAGGAATAACTGTCCATAGTAATATGTATAATTTTAACTCTACATGTTTTATAATTATTCATAAAAAAACATGAATATTTATAGATGAGATATCCGACTGAGTACAAATATCTTCTACTTTCCTTCTCAAGGTCTCATTAAATGTCAAAATTTCTAAAGTTTCATGGAGATGACAAAAAAAATTTTATATTAAATACATTTTAAATATATTTATATAAATATAATATATTTATGTATTTTTACTTTACTGAAAAAATACAGAACGTGTTCCAGGCAAATGTTATTTACAGGTGACAAAAATTATATTATGTACCTTAAGCAGAAAGTATTGAATACAGGTAATTTGGTAACCAGAAAAATTCTGGAAGGTCTAGAAAAGCAGGCTTTAGGTTGGGCCTCTAGTGGACTCCAAGACTACAAAGGAATTCAGCATAATAACTGTTGCCTATTGACTTCAGGCATACACTCCCTTGCTATGATCCAAGGATTCCGAGACCACCCCCAGAACCGAGGGCTTCAGATCAAGTATAACTATAACTCTTAACAGCAAAATGAAGGCTTGAGAACCCAGCCTATCTTGCCCAATCAACTCACATATAAATATGATTTGTAGAACCCAAATTTCAAAGGAATTTAGGAAATTTAGGTTTTTGTTGGTTTTGTTCTGTTTTTAACTTTCCAGCCTCTGCAGCCCAGTAAGACACAGTAGAAGAGTGTAGTCTTCTCTGCTTCAGTGAGCCAGTCTTACATGTCTGTCACAGGATGCTGGCCCAGATATTTGGAAATTTTGAGTAAAATGGGAATTAAAAGAGACCAGATTGTTAGATCAACTGTTGCATAGAACACTGAAAGAAAGAGTAATTCTTTTCTAGTCAGAACTAAAAAAACATGTCAATTCAGAGTAAATATTAAAAAGCAGGAGTGTGATGTGGAAAAATAATAAAAGCAATGAATTAAAAATTGAATTGACACTTCTGATTTGTGTCACCCTTCCTTAACTCATAAAATGAAGCTAAATCTAGTTTAAATACATCTGGAGTATTCTCCTCTAAGTGACATAGATACAGGTTCCAAGTTTACATTTCCATTCCTATGGATCTAATCTTAATAGTTTGATTTTAAAGTAATAAATATTTACATAATCTCAGTTTTGTAATGCCAGTGATAAGTTTACTGTTAGAAACAATCTATTGATAAGAACAAATTTAATTATAGTTTTAGAACAAGATATAAATACTCTTTGAGAGCATAAAGTATAAAAATTGGAAATATAAAAACAGAAAAAGAGACTCAGGTGCTAATTTAATCATCTTTTATTGGGGGATATTAGTGCATCCTGACTAAAGGTTATATATTAACCTTTAAGAAATTGAAGAATAGTCATAAAACTATCCACCAGAGTTAATAAAAACCAATATCATTAACATAAATTACTTCTGTGAATTGAGATTAAAGATAGAATGGAGGAAGAAAGACAATTTTCATTTATATGCTATATATTATTTATAAACTATGATAATCCCAAACCCTCTTGTTGCCACTGAACTCTCAATTATTCCATATTTTTCACCAAAAGTTTAAGACCTGGCTCTCCTGTTTGTACTGATTTCATCTATAAGGAGGAGCAGAATGGCTATTTCAACATTCTCTGGATCCTATACTTACTCATTGTTGTTTTTGTCTACTCATTTATGTTGGGTGACTGTACTCATTGCTTTAATTTAGTAACTGCCTATCGGTGGGAAAGCCCCAAGTCTGTTTGTCTAGCTCTGTAGCATCTCTACATGTCAGACTCAGATACAGAACTTCCTACTGGTCATCTCTACCTGGGTAACCCACAGGCATCTCAAACTCATCATATCCAGTACAGTACTGGTCTCTCAGTCGTTGGAATCACCAGTGACCTAGTAGAACACATGGTGTTAGGTGATACTTCTTCCATACTACAGATCCTTTACCAAGTCCTTTTGATTTTTTTTTTTTCAGGTAGATATTTAGTCTTTTCTCCTCTATGTTCCTCTATTCATTGTGTTACTTTAGGCTTTCATGTTTACGGGTCTAGAACCCTACAGTAGACCCCCCTCTCTATCCCCTATGCTTAGACTTCCCTGTCTCAGAGCCATTTGCGACAAGGCCACCAGAGAGGCCTATCTAAAAATCAAATTTATGTTTCTTTTCTGCTGTAAAGCTTTCAGTGGCTCCTCTTCACCTAGAAAATATGGGCTAAAAGACATTATATAAAGACTAGGTGACCACCCACTTTATCTGTATCTTCAGGCACCTTTTAAATCCCCTCCATTATAGTTTCTATTTCTTCCATCTCAGATAACTTGCCATATCCTACATATATCCAGATACCAGAATGTTTCTCTTTCCTGTCCCTTGTTTGGTCTCTCACTGTTCCTTTGGCTCCTAACCTGCTCTAAAGAGGTCTCCATGACTGGTTTTTCTCTATGCTTACAAAGGTATACTTTCTAAAGACGCATATCCACAAATTACCCTGTATACTTAGTACTTAGAACTTTCCAGATTGTCTTAGAAGGTTCTTTTCTGTAGGTCTGTTTTCCAAGTAGATTGCTAGATTCTTGGGGTCAGCATTTATATCTTAATTACTTCTTATCTTGTAAGCACATCAAATCAACACTTGCCAAACAAATTAATTAGTGAACAAATGACTCATTGGTGATTATGTTATCAGTGGGCATATATACTTCTTATATGTTAGAAGAGATGTTCATAAACTACCAAGTCTATTAAACACCTAAATGAACTTTAAAAAATCATAACTAAGTATATTCCAAATAAATCATTTCCTAAAAATTGAAAACGTTAACTGGTATATTTAATTCAGAGGAAGGTAAACATGAAACTTTTTTCTCATTGTGTGTGTTGCTCCAGCCTTAAGAAAGATGTTTCTTTGAGCAGGTGTCTCCAGGTGTCAGCCTGCAGGAAGTCATTTAAAATTGGGTCACACCAGGGTAGTTCCCATGGTAGCAGAAATTAACCCCCAGGAACCTCATATGTTTTAAGAACCTTCAGGAGCACATCTGGTGCAGCCACCATCAGACAACAACTGAAGCAAATTTTTATTACAAAATACAAGTAGAAGAAAGAGCAATCACCTTAATAATCATTTCCTGTGCTACTACAAATCATCATTTTAGTGATATATGTTTTATATGAATATTCAGGGTAAATAGCCACAATTTCATTTGATTTTTAAAGTGTTCTTTTCCCAAATAAATTATCTTGATTTAAACTGTGAAATACTAGTAATAGATATTTACAATCGATAAACATTATCAAATACTTTATCTATGCTTTTGCTTTTGAACAAGTTTTTCTTTTTTAATATTTGTAAATGTCTTTAGTCATATTTTCTCAGGAAAGATTTCAAAAATTCAGACAAAGATTGGACAAAGACTGTACATTCATCATGAAGAAAAATACTGTGGTCTAATAATTCTCATTGTTAGGAAAAATTCTTTAAGGACTATATTGGATTTATTTAAAAATACATGCTAGGCACGTTTGTAAATCTGCAACTGGTTAAGCTCCTTTTTCATTTTTTCAGCCTTTTATTTCTGTGATTTTCACTGGAATAATATTGGATAGTGAACCTCTATAACATGAAAAAATAATTTTGCTTAATAAGTAGATCCAGACCAAAAGCTTCCTCTTGCTTTAGTTCACCTATTTTAAAATTGACTTTGAGGCGAAGTACAATTAAATAATCAAGAATTTAAGTAGAATCATGGCATTTTATTTGTATTGTAAATGTCAATTTTGTATCACAAAATAAAATAAAATTAAAAATAATATCTTTTACTAATTATGTCCATTGAAAAGTTCCAGGAGCAATTTTAGCCCCATGATTTATCCCAATATCCAGATTCTTGTTCTTCAATACTATCTTTCCACTAAATGGAATCATGATCCTTTGGAGAAATGAATTCATCATGTTTGGAGTTTAAAGGTACAAAGTAAGCTTAAAATGCATTTCTATGTCAGAAAGCAAGACAGCTCTCAAGTTTAACTTGTTCATATTGAAGACCCAGAGATTAACAGATGATCATATTGGCCAAGTGGAGAGTATTTTAGATAAAAAGAATATTGTTTGAAGTTGTCTAACTTACAGTAACTATGAAAAATTTATAAGTCCATGAGGAAACACACTTACAAAACTAATAGCTAACATGTTCATGAAAATGAAGATAATAGAATGCATTCTGCTGAGTTTTGCTAATCAATTATTTTGTTATCACTGACTAATTTATTGTACCAAGAAAGAACACAAAATTAGTAAAAGTAAATATAATAGAAAACATTGTCTAACTCTACTGATTTGAAATTACCCTATTGACTATCATCTTGGACGATTAAAAAGACCTACAAGGTATCCTGAAATCAAATGGATATAATTTTAAGTATCTTTAAGAATGTTATGATCCTAAGATTTTAGAATAGTGAAATTTTATCAAAGGCATTTAAATTTGTATTTTTTTAGGGGTCAGAACTTCCAGATGGCCTTGTCATCTGGCAGAATGGCCTTGTCAGGAGCTCAGTCAACACTCTTAGCTAAACAATCATTTAATAGGTGAAAATCATAAACAACAATTTGAAGTCTCTGGAAATGACGCTAAAGGCATACATCAAATGGAGAAACAATTATTCAAGAAAATCTACTATGTCATAGTAAAAACAGACAGTGTCTGTAACATTTGATCACAACCTGTCCCCTCTACCCAAAGCTTAGTGCGATGGAAGCTCTACACCATGCTTGTATAGCTGGGAAGATGGTGTTCCTTCTCCACATAGCTCTTAGTCTTAGGGCCGCAGTGTCACCATGGGAGGGACAGTAAACCAGAAACTCTTATGCTACCTACCTCTGTTGCAGAAGCTCTATTCTATCAAATGCAATTAAGAAAGCCAGGCCTTACACCTCCGACAATGCCCACAACAATAGGGCAGGACAACGATGTTGGACTTTAATCACCCTGACACAGCTCACACTTAAGATGAAGGTTTCAAGACAGACTAGTTTCCTCCTAAGATTAAAAAAAACAAAGATGTCTGCTCTCAGCACTTTATTCAACATTGTACTGTTACTTCTCTTCAAGGAAATTAGACAATAATGAAATAAAAGGCATTCAAATTGGAAAGAAAGAATTAAAACTATTTCTACTTCTATGTGACATGATATTGTATACACACATGCACATATATACATACATGCACACAAATTAGAACTAATAAATAATCTCAGTATAGTTACAGAATACAAGATCAATATACAAAATCAGTTGTATTTCTATAGACTGCAATAAGAAATTTAAAAATAAAATTAAGACAACAGCATCATTTACAATAGCATGAAGAGGAATAAATTACTTAGAAAAATATTTAACAAGACAAGCTCAAGACTTGTATGCTGAAAACAACAAATCATTATTAAAAGAAATTATAGGATCATCTAAATAAATGGAAACACATCCTGTGCTTTGGATCAGAAAACAATATTGAGATGGTAATATTCCCCAAATTTATGTACAGATGCAACACAATCCACATCAAAATCCCAGGTGTTTTTTGTTTTATGACAAATTGATTCTAAAATTCACATGTTTATGTAAGTGTCATGGAATGAATTGTATTTCCCTTAAATTTATTTGTTGAAGTCTTAGCCTCAGTACCTAAGAATGTGACTATATTTAGAGGTAGGGTCTTTAAAGAGGTAATTAAGTTAAAATGAAGTCATTAAGGTGGACCCTAAAGCAATATGAATGGCAATTTTTGATTCGAGAAAATTTGGATACAAACAGACATCGAGACAAGACCATGTGAAGACACAAGGTGAAGATGGCCATCTACAAGTGAATGAGAAAGATCTCAGAAGAAACTAAATCTGCTAACATCTTGATCTCAGATTCTAGGATCCAGGATAGTGAGAAAATAAATTTCTGTTGTTTAAGTTATCCCAATCCATGGTACTTTGTTATAGCAACCTTAGCAAACTAACACAGAAAAGGACATAGAACAAGCAAAACTACCTTAAGAAAAAATTTGGAGGACTCACTCTTCCAGATTTCAGAACTTACTACAAAGCTACAGTAATCAAGATAGTGTGATATTAGCAAAGAATACACATGTAGATCAATGAAATAGAACTGAGAGTACAGAAATAAGCCCTAATATTTATGGTCAATTGATTCTTGACAAAGGTATCAAAACTTATATTTTAATAAGGAAATGGTGTTGAGACAACCAGATATACACACGGCAAATAATAATATTGAAGTCCTTTTTTATACCAGTCTCCAAAATTAACTAAAATGTATTTTAGACTTAAATGTAAGAACTTAAAATTACAGATCTTAGAAAAATCTTAGGAGTGAATGTTCATGGCCTTGGGTTAAGCAATGATTTCTTAGATGTGACACCAAAACACAAAGTGACAAAAGAAGAAAAAAAGGTAATATTGAACTTCATCATAGTTATAAAGTTTTGTGCTACAGATGATACTATCAAGGCAACCCACAAAACAGGAGTAAATATTTGAAATTCATATATTTGATAAGGGATTTGCATCCAAAATATAAAGAACACTTATAGCTCAATAATAGAAGTAGAAATCATCCGATTAAAACCGGACAAAAGATCTGAATAGAAATTTCTCCAAAGAAGGAATACAAATAGCCAACAAGCTCACAACACTCACTCCACATTATTAGTAAACAATGACATGTAAATCAAAACCTCTTTGAGATGGCATTTTATGTTTTCTAAGATGTTTATGATCAAATACAGATAATAAATGTTGGTGAATATGTGGAGAAATTGTTATCTTCCTTCAGTCCTGTGAGAATGTAAAAAAAAAAAGCTTTGGAGGGCTTCCGCGGTGGCGCAGTGGTTGAGGGTCCGCCTGCCGATTCAGGGGACATGAGTTCGTGCCCCGGTCCGGGAAGATCCCACATGCCGCGGAGCGGCTGGGCCCGTGAGCCATGGCCGCTGAGCCTGCGTGTCCGGAGCCTGTGCTCCACAAACAGGAGAGGCCACAACAGTGAGAGGCCCACGTACCACAAAAAAATAAAAAATAAAAAATAAATAAAAAAGCTTTGGAAAGCAAAGTGTTTTAGAAAACATTTTGTTAGTTCTACAAATGCTTAAACATAGAGTTACCATTTGACCCAGCAATTCCACTCCTAGGTAAACCCAAGAGACATGAAAATATGTCCACACAAAAACTTGCACATGAATGTTTATAGTAGCATTATTCACAATGGCCAAAAAATTGAAGCTGGAGTTCCTGAAAGGCAGTGTTGGAAGACAATGTAATTCAGTTCAAATCCAATGTTATTATAGCCTAATCAAAATGTGCTATAAAATGTGTGGAATTTATATGTGCACAAAAGAAAGAATGATGAGTAATATTTGCATCCTTCCACAGTCAGTAGAATTTTATGTTGCAGATTCTAAAAGTATAAATTTCCACTAACAAATACTCTGTTTTTCTCCTTTAATGTTAAACTTTTGTTTATTCCTTTGAACAAATACTGTGGATCTCTTTTTTCACATATATATGAATCTCTTTCTTTCACAGATATAAGTTTTACAATATTTAACTGACTTGTTTTCAAAGAATGTCCTTCAATACATTTTCAAATGCATAGTTGACCTTGTTTATTCTACCTTCCTTGTTTTCAAAATATATATATTAAATTTCTTTGAAAAATCTATATGTATTTGACTTCATTTCCTGGTGCTTCTCATGTCATCAAACTGTATATACTTCAATCACTTTTTAAATGTATATTATTAGCCAACCCTTTTAAGTTTGTGTATTTGTGAGTAAAAGTGCCTTCCTTCTCTGTGGATCTCAAAATTACTCAACAAAGTAGGAAGTGATTGAAGGTAGCTTGGTTTTTATCTATGTGTAAAATGAAGACCTGTAACAGTGGTGTGTGAAGAAAAGGTGTGAAGTAACCTCCTGCCTTCTGACCTTCTCTTATTTAATGGCTATCTTGCTTCTTCCTGCATGCAGGGTATTTTTGTCGTTTTGGCAAAAGCCTATATGTATAGCATATATAAGTGTGTATACTGTATGTATATATATATGTATATGGCACTCTGAGCATTTGTCTTCCGGGGGTGGTTTATGTAATTTACTTTTTAAAAGCTAGGGGAATGTCATTGCAGTGAAACATAGGTATATTGATGCTGTGCCGTTTGAAGAAGTTAGATGCTTTCCTTCTCCTGGTCATATAGGACAGATGTCATAATTTATGTATTCATTCATTTGTGAATATATTCAAAAGCATTTACTGGCAATTGGTGAATGACAATCCTTCTGCCAACTTACAGTTAAGGAAGCTTCTTCTTGAAGTGATACCCAGTAGAGAAGACAGATGGGCCAACATTTAAGCTTGAGCTTTCTATGAGTGCAATGGGCATTGAGAGTAATTCCAGTAACTAATTAGTTTAACCTTAAAGATGGTCCAATTAAGCTATTAAAATGTGCTTTTAAATCAAATCCCAAAATTCCTTCTTTAAATGTTATATTTTCAACAAATACAAATATGTGTAAAGATTATGCCAAATTTATATAGAAAAAACAGTTTCTGGATTTATGTATTAGCTGAGCTAGAGAAGTCCTTGAAAGGGAATCATATTAATTTTCTCAATCAATAAGTTGATTCTATTACTATTTATGTTGGCAAAACAAAGCTATTGTATTGTTTTCATTTGTTTCAGTTATGGTTAACTCCTAATTTATGTTTAAATACTTCATATACATATGAGCTACCTTGACATGATCCTATTCAATACTATCAATACTTTTCCATCATTTAAAAAATTATTATTCAGAGCATTTATTATCTAGAAGAGTAAAGTCTATCTGCCTCTCCAACTAGAAAATATGTCACGAGCTGCAACATAATAGATGTTCAAGAAACATTTATTTAACAAATCATTGTCTTGGTTGACTGTGCGTTCTGATGGTAGTTTTCCATTCTCTAACTGAGCCTAACTAACCTTCTTTCCATATATTCACACATTCAAATACTGATGTATGCTAATCATACTTCTTGTTTAATTTGTCCCCTTCCCACTGAAATATATTTCACTTTCTTAAAGCTATTTGTAATCAATTATTCTAGTTTTTAATTACTTTCTTTGCCCCAAAGTGAAAGTCTTATTTCTGAAAAATGATGTATTATGCTTGAATATGCTCTACCAATGTATGCAAGTTTAATTAAAGCAGAGAATTCCTGATAATTTGTTTTCCAAAACAAATTTGTAAAACACAATGACAGTTGAATCCACTGAAAAACAAATTTTTGCACAGGTATACTTGGTTCCAAGGATTCTTTTTTTTTTTTTAGTCAGTTTATTTATCGTTGAAACCCAGTTTGAAGTAATATTAAAGTAAAACAATCATAGATCTCCAGGATATCTTAAACATATAATTTAAAATTTGTGATTATCATATTATCCATTATAATTATAATAATATTATACCTATTTAATGAATATAAATTATTATAAAAATATTGTTTTTGTGCTATTAAAATAAATTTTATGCATATTTGTTTTAGTATAAAAATTCTCCTGATTTATAAGCTATATACAATCTCTGAAGTTTTGTATATAAAAACATTTATTGACTGTTGTGTTTCAAAGTATAAGAATTATTCTTATTCATTCATCAAATTTAAATTGACTAATTATAACATTGTAACATCTGGTAGGCAGATTAATCAGGATTTTTTTAGAGTTCATAATGTTAAATTGTATCTCTGTTAATACATTATAATGAAATTAGATGTTTAGTTTGATCCTCAATTGTAGAAGACAAATATGTGAAATACAAAGTCATAGGAAGTAAATGAGGCCATTTTGCCATAACAGGTAGAAATTTTATTTGAATGACAATTTATGTAATGATAAATAATTTGTATAGGATGTAAATCATGAATATAAGCTTTGTTGTCAGCTTACACTTGACCAAAAATATCCAATGGAATATAATTTGGAAAGTTTTGATTTGATATATCAGCTTTTGATATATGTAAATTAAGCTAAGGCATACATATGTGTTATTTCAGTTTTACGAAGTTCCTTCATGTTATAAGAAACTAATAACAAACGCTTATCCAATCTCGTCCCTTGTTTTCATTTTCACTGGTATATTTTACTTTCTGATCATCTTATCTCAGAATTGGATATCATCAACATCTCTAGTTATATTTTTAAAACAAACTGACAGCTCTCTGATGCTATAATATTGCCTTTTTTTTTTCCTTCTGATTTTCCAGAGATTGTAAATTTTATTCCATTGTCAGATCACATTTCTCTTTGTATTCACATTAATGGTAATGATGTTAAACTCTCTTTCAGAAAGAAGTAAAAATTTCTTAAAATGTTAAACAAGGCCCTTTACAAGTTATCTTGAATTTACTTTACTAATCTCTTTCAGTGCTCCATCCTAACTTTCTTACCATCCCTCTAATGCTATTACTAGCAGTACTGAGTTCTGTATTGTGTCTTGAGAAATCAACTCTAGCCTATGTAAGAAGTTGAATTTCTAGGAAGATATTGGGTGGGTTATCAAAGCCTTGAATAATATAAATAAAAAGCAATGACACTGAATGAATTTGGGTCAGTAATTGAATAAACAGGAGGAGTCAAGTTTTTTGCACAGGAATACCTTAAGAACTTGAACTTAGAAGAGTTTTGTGGTGGTAGGGTGGGAAATAGGAGATGATACAAGAGTCACTGCAAGACCCAGGTCAGCAGATCTTTACTTTGGCTGTAAGTAATAACAAACAGATAGTAACAACAAAAGCAACAAAACTGGACTAAACAATTTTTATAAAAGAATTATATTTTGTTTTTGGAAATTCAGAGGTATAGTGGAAGTGAGAGCAATTGCTTAGTCATAAGGAATTGTGAAATCTGATCATAAAAGATCATATTACTTTCATTCCTCTATCCATCCTACAAGGGAGCAGTAATCTATATCTGGTTTCCTTTCTTGTCCAAAATGAATGCTGTTGCAATCATAACTACCTGTTGTATTGGCTCTACTCAACAGATAAGGTTCCAAAGTTCATGCCTTCAGCCAGATTTGTTCAATTTAGGTCATGTGACCACCCTTGGACTACAGTCATTAGCAGAATATCATACATTAATTGGCGTAGAATAAACAAGATACAACTCTGCAGCTAAGGAGGGAGGCCCTGAGTCATATGGAGCATAAGGTCAGTAAATGAACAATTATTTTCCTTCAGGAAGGAAAAAAAAAATGTCTAGGTTGGCTATCAACATTTTCTTGTACAACAAATATATATGCCATGTATAAATAATAAACAAATATGTAAAATGAACTAATAATACATGATGAACAAATGGATAAATAACTAAAAATACATAATAAGAAGGTAATTAATAAAGAAGCTCAGAAGTTTCAGAACAAACAATATGGACCATATTACATTGGGGGAGATTTCCTGTATTGTTTGTAAACAGAAGGTGCAGTAAAACTGACATGGTGTCACTTTTGGAGTCAAAAAATTTGGGTCATTTTACTATTCACCATTTCCTACGTGTACTGTTTCTCCTAAGTAACTTATTCTTTCTCTGAGTTTCATTTTCTTTATCTGTACAGTCTTAATAGTGTTGGTGTGATGAAGAAATGAAAGAATCTATAAAATATATTAAACTTAGAATGATCCCTCTCCTTAATAATATCAAGGAACGTCTTTCCCTCCTCTAATTTATAGACTAAATTCAAGACACAAGTCAAAATCACTTGTTATTTATTATCTGTTATAGCAGATTGTTTGCAAAAATGGCAACAATTATTGCCTTCCCTGTATCCATGCTCCTTTGCAACAGATCTCTGCGGCTCTTCCCATCAAGAGATAGAGTCCATTTTCCTACCCCTTCAGGTCTGAGCTGGACCTGAAAGGTGCTTGGACCAGTAGGATGTTGTGGACATGACGCAATGCCAGTTCCATGTCTAGGTTTCAAGAGCCCCTTCATATTTCTCATTCTCTTTGTCTCCCTGTGTGACTGCCATGTAAACAAGGCTGGGCTAACAATCTGAAGGGTGAGTCACCACATGGACCAGACAGAATTGAGCTAGCTCATTTTCTCAGCTGAGGCCTCAAGTATGTGATAGTAGCCCAGCCAAGATCAGTAATATCCCACCACAGACACGTGAGCAAGGCCACTTGCTAGCTGTTTTGCAAACTTGAGAGTTAAATAAATCTTTGTTGATTTAAGCCAATAAATTTTGGAGTGATTCGTTTTACAGCAATAGCTAACTAGTCCACATGTCCTAATTCCTTAATGCAGATTTATTCCCTCTGGTGGGCGAACAGCACATTGTACTCCCTCATTTGCCACTTATCCCATTATTCTTTAACTTGATATTGTCTTTCTTCTCTGTGGACCATATTTCCCACAGGGACAGAGATTTCTTGCTCATCTTTGTATCCTTCTGACTAGGTTAAACGCCTGACACATAAAAGATATGTAGTAAATGCTATTAACTGGTGAATTCAAAGTGCTCAGGCTATTTGTAACATATTGGCAAAATTTAAAATTCCTCTTATTTCTTTGGGTCTTCCAGATAATGCAGCCATGACTTGTTTTGTGTTTTCTCATAGCTGCAGAAGCTTAAAGCATCCTGAGAGATTCAGTGACATTTGCTATTCAAACATTTTTGTTCCAATTAATAGTAGTGCTTCTCAAGGGGAGTGCAGCACAAATGGCTGGTCTCAGAGCTGTGCTCTCCTTGGAAAACTGAAGTGGAAAATCAAAATATGTCATGATTTTAATGAAAAACAGTCTTCATAACTCTCAGTCGAAGTGGAAAACTGGGAATTATATTGTGAAATAGAGCATGTAAAACACTGTGGCCATTGCTTTCAGCTACTATCTCTGAAATAATTCAATAGCAAAATCAATGTATTGACCTATTTACCTCTTTAACAAACCTGTAAGGATTATATTATTTGACAGTGTTACTCTTTTAAAAATCCAAATGTATGCATTTTTTCTTTAAATTTCCTAGATGTTAGCCATTAAGCAATTATGATTTAAGTATACTGTGTATTCCATTGTTACCATCCCATAGGAACTCAGCACTTAAACACATTCACTCAGATATATTATCATAATATACTTGTAAAGCACTTTAAAGTGTGTAAAGTGCTGTTTTTGTTCTAATGATCAACAATCCAGGGAGGTAGCTCCAACAAGAATTACAATTTCATTTAATAATAGAGGCAGCAAAATCACAAAGAATGAATGTGCTAACTTTTACAAAGCAGTTAAGAATCAGAATTGGAACCAAATTCTTACTTCAAAATCAATGTTGTTTCTTGACCAAAACACATTCAACTTTATATGATTTTTTTTAATATAAATATTTTTTTTATCATCTCCTCCTTTCTTCTTCCTTCTACTACTGAATACCAGGTTACTTATTTGTCTCATGGTTTTGAAACGGAGCCAGATCCTATGGTCCTTCCCTGCCATGTCCTCCACCTGCCTTTTGTCTGTGGAAAAGCTTTAGCCAAAGAATAAGTTTAATCAGAGAAGTGGAAAAATGAAGAAGCAAAGAAAAACTGTCAAACAGATGAAACAATAATAGTTTAGTCAGTAAGGAAATTCAAGGACATTTAGTTCCTTCTCAAGGGCTATAGATAGCATTCTGAGCCATATCCTTTGAGCTGTCTTATAGATACTGAAACCTCCACCAGGTGGAGGAAGTTAACTACATGATGACCAGACTGTAGCCATGACATAACCTGCCACAGTTCTGAGAATTGGCTTTAAGGAAATGGGAACAAACTAACCCTGGAACTGAAGATTAAGTGTACCTAAAACAATCAAGATGACGCTGGTCAGACCACCACATGACCAACTTCAAGATGACTGTCAGAGCTGCCTGTGCTGTTTCTGCATGGAGCCCCCTCCCTCCATCTATAAAAACTCTTGCCCCCTGATTGCTGGAGGTGGTGGGGGGAGTTGACCTTTGGACAGGAATCCACCCTCCCCAGAGCTGCCAGCATCCAAAATAAAGCAAACCTTCCTTTCCACCAATCTTGCCTCTGTATTGACTTTTTTTTTTTTTTTTTTTGGCGGTACGCGGGCCTCTCACTGTTGTGGCCTCTCCCGTTGCAGAGCACAGGCTCCGGACGCGCAGGCTCAGCGGCCATGGCTCACGGGCCCAGCCGCTCTGCGGCATGTGGGATCTTCCCGGAACGGGGCACGAACCCGTGTCTCCTGCATCAGCAGGCGGACTCTCAACCACTGCGCCACCAGGGAAGCCCTGTATTGACTTTTGAGTGGCGAGCAGCCAGACCCCACTTTCGATTACAGTTTTGCTTTAGGGCATAAAAGAGAGTCATGGAAAATTCCTAACCTGATTTCCAATGGTAGCAACTTTGTGCACAGTAAGGATATCATTACCCATGACAGTAAACAACTTTAAGGCAAGGATAATGAGGAAAACACACCTCTTGTCTTCTCAAATAAGTAAGCTAAAGGGGTTTGCAGCCTGAGATGACACCAGACTTTTCAATAACTACATGAGATTTTACTTACTCATTGTCAAATACATGTGTTAAAGAAAAAATATTATTCAACTTCATAGAATGACATCACTCATTCATCCATTTAATCAATATTCACAGAGTGCCTGCTATCTTCCAGGTGCCATGCTAAGTCCTGGCTATATGGTAGTAAACAAAACCGACATGGTGCCTGGCGCATATTTTTAACAAATAAACAGACAAGTATGAAATGTGAAATTGCAATAAATGTTCTAGCGGAAAAGAACAACCAGGTGCTCTGTAAGGAAACAAAGAGAGATATGGATTTAGGTAGAATCTAAGGATGAGCATGCCAGGGAAATAGAATTGCAAAGTCTGAGAGATGGGTGATGGCTTGCAGCCCTGAGGGGCTGCTGGAGGGAAGTGAGTGAACCAAAGAGTGCCAAGACATAACTCTGGGGAGGGCAGAAGAAAATAGGGCATATGTAGCCTTGAAGACCAAAGTAAGAAGCTCAGTTTTATCCCAAGAGGATAGAGAAGCACTCACATTTTAAGTTGAGGAGTAAAATTATTCAGTATTTCTTTTTAATTGAAATATAGCTGACATACAATATTATGTTAGTTTCAGGTGTGCTACATACATTTGCATACATTATAAAATGATCACCACTGTAAGTCTAGTAACAATCTGTCTCCATACAAAGTTATTACAATATTATAGACTATGTTCCTTATGGTGTACCTTACATCTCTGTAGCTTCTTTATTTTATACTTTTTATACTGGAAGTTTGTACCTCTATATCCCCTTCACCTATTTCCCCCAGCACCCGTATCCTCCCCTCTGGCAACCACCGGTTTCTTCTCTATATCTATGAGTCTGTTATTGTTTTGTTTTGTTTGTTTAGTTTTTTAAATTCCACATATAGGTGAGATCATAGGGTATTTGTCTTTTCTCTGACTTATTTCACTTAGCATAATACCCTCTAGGTCCATCCATGTTGCTGCAAATAGCAAGATTTCATTAATTTTTATGGACATATGTATCCATATACATATCATATCTTCTTTACTCATTCATCTATCAGTGGACACAGCTTGCTTCCATATCATGGCTATTGGACATAGTGCTACAGTGAACACTGGTGTGCACATAACTTTTTGAATTCATGTTTTTATTTTCTTGGGATAAATACCCAGAAGTGAAATTGCTGTATCATATGGTAGTTCTATTTTTAATTTTTTGAGCACTCTCTATACTGTTTTCCATAGTGGCTGTGATATGATCCAATTTATTTTTAAAAGGTTACTATGGCTGCTATATGGAGATGGTTGAGGAGACTGGAAATGGAGAAATGAGGTAAAAATGTAATAATACTAGCAGAAGCAAGAGATTTTGTTGATTAGTACTAATGTGGGACCAATGACGATGAGATTGTTTTAAATTATTATTATTCATTACATGTAGTTTAAAATTATTACATAGAATTTTAACTCTTTTAATGAAATAATTTAATGCATGCCCTTATTATTATTATACATAGTTTGTAATTATCTGAGGGGTAGAATGATGCAAGATTGTTGATTGCCTGTGGGAGTACAGAAAACATATATATGTCAAGCATGACTTGCAGCTTTGTTGAGAATGAAGCTTGCCTTTTATTTTGAATATTTCCATGGCTCCTAGGAAAACTGGCATGGATTTTCTCAGGGAGAATTCAACTCTGGAGACATGCTACAACAGGGATTAATCTTGAAGACATTACACAAAGTGAAATAAGCCAGTCACAAAATGACAACTATTGTATGATTTGATTTATATGAGTTTCTCTAGAGTAGTCAAATTCATATACAGGAAAGTAGAATGGTGGTGGCCAGTGACTGGGGGGAGGAGGGAATGGGAGTTAGTGTTTAACGAGTTTTAATTGTGTAGGATAAAAAAGTTCTGGAGATGGATAGTGTGATAGTTGCATGACAATGTGAATGTACTTAAACTTTGCCATTAAACTTTGTATTTAAAAATGATTAAAATGGTAAATGTTATGTTATATGTATTTTACTACAGTAAAAAGTTAGAAAAAAACATTGAACTCAGCAACAGACAGTGAGTCTTCTTACCTTCATGAATATTGGCATAGATATTTAGGAATGTATTACATATCAATTTAATGCATAACATATTGATGTATGTCAACTAAAATATAATGTAAGGAATTGTGCATCATTGCTGTGGCTGCATTTTGAATTTTATTCAGAAATGCTCTGAGAATGTTACACACGCTCTGTGTGTTATGTTTTAGGCATTTTCTTATCCTTGTGAAGAGCTGGTATTCCACTTTTCTTCAATTTAAATAACTTTTGGGTGACTTTCATTTCCATACCAATAAGTTCATTCTAACAATAAAATTTTATTGTCAGTCTTTCCAAGTTTTTATTTTCATCTTTTTATGAATACTATCAGGAGACAAGAAAGAGCTTTACCTTTATATACCAACTTGCCACTCAAATTTATTTCCTAAAGTTCATCAAAAAGTTTTGGAGGATTTATTTCATCTTATGATTATCTAAATGTGTCAGTTCATTAATATATAGGTTTCTAAAATTCAACACCACAAACACTGCATTAAAGCCATTGCAATTACTGAACTGAGTAGATCCCCGAGCTTTTGAATGTAAAGATGATTCCTCTTACCCACTCCCAGTCTGGTTCAATGTCTTATACGTAATAGGTGTGAAAAAATACTTAACTGATACAGCTGATGTATGCCACCTGTCTATCATCTTTTGATTAGCCTTCTTATGTTTGGTTAACCTCTTATGTTATTCAACATAGAAAAGAAATAATTCAAAGTTCCAGCCTTCCTTACAGCCAGGATGTGGGCATGCAGCCTAAGTTTCCCCAATCAGATGTACCTGTGTGAGAAACAGAATACAGATCTGTATCAAGCCATCCTTTGGCTAGAGCAAGCAGTGTAGAGGTTCAGGGGATGGCAGTATTAAAGGTCAAGTTCTCGACCCAGAAGTAGCATTCTTGTTGGGCAGTTGTGGACGCAGAGTAGTCAAGTTCCTTGCCTTGACTGTGACAGGTTGTGGCAGTAGCAACGTCAACAATGTTTTCACAGAACTTTTTCTTTCACATATTTTTCCTAGATGCAGAGCCTCAATCCTGTTTGGTCAGGCCTCATAATGATTCTGTATGCCATCTAACATACTTTTGATTAATTATATTTCTCCTTCAACCAGTGAGTTGATTCCATCGTTTACAACAAAGAACCTGACTGGTGGAATTGCTAGAAACATTCATTCTGTCAGTCAGAAAACCATTTATCATTGGCATTTTTAAATGGCATTTATCATTCATTCATTCACTCATTTGCCAAACACTTATTCATCATCTACTATATCATCTATCTATATCATCTGTATCATCTATATCATCACTATCATCTACTATATCCCAAGAACTGAATTGGCAACCGGGTGAGCAAAGACTAATAACATAAATCTTTGCCTCAAGAATATTGAAACCTAGTCAAGGGGACTGATGAGTCAATGGATAGTCACAGTAATCGTGTGATGGGGATAATAACAAATACTCAGAGAGAGTGGTATGTGAAAACACAAAAGGGATGACTTTGCTAGGCTTGAGAGATCAAAGAAGTCTTCTGAGAAAACAACAGTTTTCCAAATTTGATTCATAGGCCACTCTGCATTAGAGTCACCTGCTGGTGCTTGAACATGTTAAATTACTTGTCCTACTCTATAGCTACTGTATAAAAAAAATTGGCTTTCTATTTAGCAATCTGCATGTGGAACCAACATTCCAAGAATATAAGTTGGGTAAATAAAGGGAATAGCTTTGGGAAGGTGCTTGTTCAAATTCTCAAATGTAAGAGGGAACAGTTGCATGATTAGTCCCCAAGACAAAAAGACTCAAAGGTGCAGACAGCTTCAAACATCTCTAGATTGATATATTTTGACACTGATGTGAAATGCCAAAGTTTTAAGTCAAAGTTATCTAGATTTGAATCCTCTACTGCATTAGCTAGTGTGTCTACCTTGACAAAAGGAGAGTGATACCAAACACATTAGAAGTTGGTGAAAATTAAATTTAATTGTTGTATAAAGCCACAGACTTTCAATTAACTTTTATTGATTTATTAACCTTTAGTAGCATCACATTTATACACTTTTTTGCCAAAAAGAGTTGTCACTTTTTTGGTTTGTTTTTTTTACGGTTATTAGTCTTCAATTATTAAAGGTAAAGGAGTATACTGCCAATTCATGTAGTGCACAGGAGAGCTGCTATGTGGATGGAAGCATAATAAACATCTTTTAACAGTAGTCATGATAGTGATTTATACTTTCTTAAGTCATTTTTAATATTATTAAATTTACATTACATTCATCCAAAGAAACAGAGCACTTTGAAAAGCATATGGGAACATATTTGTTGATTATATGAATATTGGCTCTGATCTAGCTTGCAAAAAATAGCAAATCAGGGAAAGACATATTTGGCTAAATGTCAAAGAAAATGTTTTAAAACATATTGGAAATATGTTAGCAGATGTCTTCCAATGTATAGTACTATTTTTGATGAAGCTTTAGTGTTGGCATAATATCTCCATTCAGATCTAAATTACTTTGTTCCTAAGAAAATAAAAACTGTATCAACCTCTCTGAATATGACCCTTTTGTCACTTACTTGAATAAGAGAGAGGACTAGAACAATTGTGCTTGAAATCTCTCTTTATTGAGGCTTTCTATTTTGGTATTTCATGCTGCCCTTGTTTTCTTGATTTCTCATGAAATCAGATATTATTTTCTAATTATGACAGCAGAATAGCAGCTGAGCTACAATAGGATTTTCCTGTTACTGAGTTTGTTAAACAAGGTAGTCATGATTTCAGCAGATGTCTTCTTTACTTCTTTCTAAGTGGGGGATGATCAAGCTACAGACACAAGTCCATCACACCAGGAACAATGTGCTCATCACAAGGTCAGAAGCCCCAGGATTTTAGCCATTTATTTCTGAGATCTCATCTGCTCATCTACTGCGCTGGCCATGTGCTCCTTTAAAATTGTTTTCATTTCTTTTACCTTGTAGATCACTGCATAAAACTTGTATATCATTTTAGTTGTTGCTTAATACTAATTCCCTCTTGGTTTTATAGTAGTGTTCCTAACGTGACACTACATTGTAAATGTGTCAATACTTGTTCACTAGTATTTGTTATGGCTCTTCTTGCTTTAAGACATGAATAGATATGTCTTCTTGTCTGTGATTGTTTTTGGACTCACTGTTTTTATTATCCACTCTCCATAGACAAAAGCAAGTATTTCTTGCCATGCTATGCAAAGCCTTCCATGGTTTGATGTTAATCAGCCTTTTACAGATATAGCACACATTATACCCTTTACAAATCTCACATTCTAGCTGATGTAGATTGTTTCCAACACATTCCTTTATTTTCCTAGTTTTATGTGTTTGCTGACACTGTTTCTTCTCCCTGTGATATACACGTTTTGCCTGTATTTCCATCTTAATGTTCCATCTTTAAAGCCATTGTAAATTGAATCCTCTTGTCAATGGATGGTGAGAAGTGTTCTAACAGTTTGCTGTAACAAACAAACTACAGTGTATAATCTTTTATATGTCTTCATGCACATACGTGCAAGAGTTTAATTGGGAATATATATATATAATAGACATATATATATATATATATATGTATATATGCATACTATATTGCTCTGCCACTGCCTAGCCCTGTCTGGCTTCCTGGAGGCCTTGGTGGAAGATGTGATGGCCCCCAGCAGGTCTTCCTGCACCCGTTGGTGGAGGTGGTTGTCCCCTTTACCCCTCTGCTGTCTGCTTGTGCTTATCGGAACCGCCTGGCACGGGTGGGAGTATGCCATCTACCACAGACACATTTACACTCTCTGCATGTGCTCCTCTGTCAGGGAACTGCCAGCTGAGTTTTGTCCTGGTGAGAGACAGCAAGAACTGGGACAGCAACTCCTGCAAATCTCTCTCTTCTTTCAGGGAAACCCATGTGAACAACCTCCTTGGGGACAGGAGCTGGCACTGGGCCTGGCCAAGGTCTCTTGCTCTAGAGTTGAACTTTTGCCAGGATTGAAATGTTGGGGGGGACCCCCTGCACAAGCAAGAGTCTTTTTCCCCAGCTCATTAGGTTTTAAGAGAAGATCGCTGGACATCCTGACACCACAGCATTGTGAGCCCTGTCCAGAAGCTGGTTTTAGAGAATGTGCCTCAGGTCAGTACCCTTTGACCTGCACTGTCACTGATTGTTTTGGTTGTATAATTTGTCACAGTTTGAGGACAGTGGGATAATTTGAGTTTAAAAATGTTGGTACCACGTAAAACCAAACATATGTATATATATAGAGAGAGAATTATAGTATGTTAAGTCTTCAATTTTACAAATTACACCAAATTTGGTCTTAAGTAGTTGTACCAATTTATATTTCCACCCAATGGGAATGATAACTACCATAGCTTAATACTCTGTTTAGTGTTGCTAGATTTTAATTATTGCTAAATGTTTAGACATTTTAATTTTGAAAACATTTCACAAAATGTGATACCGAGGACTCATTTTGGGTTTTGGATTTTAATGTTCATTTCCCTGAATTCCAGTGACATTTCCTAAAATTCCATGATCATAAGAATAGATAATTCTTACAATGGAATAAAACAGTGTAATTAAAACAAAGGAACTAGAGCTACGTTAACAACATGGACAATTCTTAAAAATTAAAATGTTTGTAAAAAAGGTATCTATATTTATATATCCTACTTGCCATATAGAAGTATATCACTTATATAAAATCTAAAAATAGGTGTATCAAGCCCATGTATGTTTTATGGATGCATTCATAAACAGCAAAAATGGTAAATTCTGGGAGGAGTCATTGGGTAGGGGTACACCAGACTTCATTTAATTCTGGAATAGTTTATCTCACAGGTGGACTTGCAGGTGTTTTATTTTTCTCTAAAGCTTTCCAGATCAAAAACATTTTTATGATCGAATAAAATATGGATTGCATATCGGTGATTGCTATTTTATTTTCTGATCTTTCATTTTTTCTTCCAAGGCATAGAAGAAAGTGAGCCATGCTTAACTCCATTCCATTGTTACCTTGCTAGTCTGAGCTGCTAGCCTGAGCCCCCATAATCTCTTGTCTGTGTTACTGCAGTTGCATGACAAATGATCTCCCTGTTCCTACCCTTCCCTAATATAGTCTATTTTATTTTGAAAATTGCCATTGGCTCTTCAAATATTTGTCAGATATATCATTTTTCTGTTCAAAAGTTCCCATTTCAATCAGAGCAGCAAATACACTTCATACAAGGGACATAAGACCCCCTGTTAATTCTCTGATCTTATCTCTTACTAATCTACTGACCAGAAAAACAGGAGAATACCTTAGGGCATTTCTGCTTGGAACGCTATTTCCAAAGACATGTGCTTGCCTAATTCCATCACCTCCTTCAGTCTTTTCTCAGATCACACTTTCTCGAAGGAGTCTACCTAAACCACTACTTTAGTGCTGCAACTTGCTCCCCAACTACAGGACAATGTTACTCTTTCCCCATCATTCTGCTCCACTTTTCCCCTTTTCAATAACATTTGTCAATTTCAACATGCTGCAAAATTTACTTATTTATTAGAGTTACCATTTATTATTTGTCTCCTTCTCTAGAACATAAGCTCCCAGAGACAGACAATCTTTATATGGTTCAGCAATAATTTCAAGAAGCTGGAATATGCAGCACTTCTTAAAAGTTTTGGAACTAACGAATAAATAAATAACTGAGAAAACAAGAAATCCCTATATTTCTATCTCATGCTCACTCAGGGAAATTTCTCATGGAGGACAAAAGCAGGCATATTTGGTGGTTCTATGTAAATACTTTCTCTGTGAGTATGTTTGTGTATTTTTCTGACTTCATACAGTGAATTTTGCCAAACGTCAATATGTTTTTGAGATTCAGATCCACTAAGGTATTGCCAGATGTGGTACCAGATATCTGAGGTCCAAGAATTTTGAACTTGCATAAGAAAAGTGTTTTCTCTAGAGAAACCCACAGTTACAATATACTGTAATGACAATAGGAAGTATTACCCTTGGCTTGTCACCTTGTTTCCAATTAGAATTGAAAAGAATACTTGGGAATTCCCTCGTGGTCCAGTGATTAGGACTCCATGCTTTAACTCATGGAGCCCAGGTTCGATCCCTGGTCGGGGAAATAAGAAAATATCATGCAAGCCACATGATGCGGTCAAAAAAAAAAAAAAAAAGAAAAAGAAAAAGAATACTGAAGAATACTGACTCCTCAAATCTCTGCACAGAAAACACACACACACACACACACACACACACAATTTCTAATTACATTATCTAAAGAAAATCATGTGGCCTTACCTAATGTCATGTAGAAAAAGGCAATCCTATTATGTTCCAGAAGAATACCCAGAAATATCTGAAACCATAATAATGACCACCTAATTGGCCTCACGTAACTCTGAGCATTCTTTTTTTTTCCCTCTCCCCCACCTTAACTGTCTCTTCTATAAACTGTGGAGAAGGGAAAAAAGATCAAGTTATGAGCATCTGGTATTGGCTCAGTTCAGCCATTTAAAATCTCTGAGAGCTTCACCCTTACTTGCTAAAGACAAATGCCACTTCAGAATATCACAGCACTGAGTACTCTGGAAACTATCTTTTTGCCATGATTATAACTAGGAAGACATCAAGCCCAGTGATTTCTATTCCTTAATTCCCCTTGGAATTACTTGTAGTACTTGTTAAAGATAAACCTTTGATATCACTTTAGGAGATCAGGATTGAATAGATCTGAGATGAATATCACACATACATGGTTAAAATGGGCATCTCTTCTGATAGGATTCTGATGTTGCCACGGGAGACTACAATTTGTATCCAAAGAAAAAGTTGAGTCTCATGCTTTCCTCACTTCCAAAAGACTATTTCAAATGTAACCTTGGGTCAAGGAATCAGTATTTCTAACCAGTACCTCAAGTGATTCTGATGATCTAACCAGCTTGATAACTGGTAAGTCAACCCGTTACTATAGAAGAAGAAACCAACAACTAAAGAGGGTTAGTCTCTTGTCTCTGAGGCCATATAGCTAGGTAGGGGCAGTGTTGGCACTAGAACTGAAGGATGATAGAGAATATTCAAATGTTTAAAATGTAGAGATAATTAGTCCGCCTCATTTAAAAAAGAGAAAATTGAGTTACAAAAAATGAAGTGGCTTACCCTTAGGACAAAGAGTTTGCAACTCCAGAGTGCCAACTCAACACTATGCCACCGGACATTTATGACTAATTATGACATCAGTGTTTCCTTCCCTTCTTTTGTGTTTTCTCCCTTCCTTTTGTAAAAAATTAATAAACAGAATGTCAATTAAAATAGAGTTGAGAGGCCAGAAGAGGGAGCTCTCATGTCGTAAGACAACAGTAGAGCCCAACAGGAAGAAGGACTCTTCTTTCCTGGCAAGAGCTCAGCTGATGAGACTATCTCAACTCAGCCAATGAAGAGCCACTATACCTCGAACTCTCGATTTCGTGTGATGCACTCTTTGTTTATTATACCCTCCCAACTTCCTTTTCCCCTCTTTAAAAGCATACTCCCCCTGCCTGCCGATGCAGGGGACGCCGGTTTGTGCCCCAGTCCGGGAGGATCCCACGTGCTGCGGAGCGGCTGGGCCCCGTGAGTCATGGCCACTGAGCCTGCACGTCCGGAGCCTGTGCTCCGCAGCGGGAAAGGCCACAGCGGTGAGAGGCCCGCGTACCGAAAAAAAAAAAAAAAAAAGCGTACTCCTCTTTATCTTACTGGGGAATTGCACGTGGCGTGACATTGTTGCAGACTCTGAATTGCAATTCTTTGCTGATCCCAAGTAAACTCGGTTTTTTTTGCTGGAGAAATAATTGGTAGTCTATTTGTTTAAGGTCAATCCTTCAGGTTTTCCTTCCTTCCTTCCTTCCTTCCTTCCTTCCTTCCTCCCTCCCTCCCTCCCTTTCTTCCTTCCTTCCTTCCTCCCTCCCTCCCTCCCTTCCTTTCTTCCTCCCTTCCTTCCTTCTTTCTTTCCTTCCTTCCTTCCTTCCTCCCTCCCTCCCTCCCTTTCTTCCTTCCTTCCTTCCTCCCTCCCTCCCTCCCTTCCTTTCTTCCTCCCTTCCCTCCCTCCCTTCCTTCCTTCCTTCCTTCCTTTCTCCCTCCCTCCCTTCCTTCCTTCCTTCCTTCCCCCTTCGCTCCCTCCCGTTTTTCCTTCTACCCTTCCTTTCTTCCTTCCTTCTTCCTTCTTTCCTTCCTTCCTTCCAGAGTTTTCTATACTATAAAACTCTTTCAATCATTTGCTTATTTGGTAGAGAAAGGAAAGGTTTGAGTCCTAGGATGTGAAATGCATCTGCCATGAGAGGCAGAGAATGTTCATAGGACATTTTCTTCTCCTCACAGCTAGAGCCAGTCTTGGGCTCAACCTGCTGCTTGTACATTTGCTTTGTCTTTGCCACTGGCCCCCAAGTCTCAGTTGTTTATCATTTCCCCTTGACTGCTACCTAATTTTTAGTTTTCTTTTAGACTCAAGACTTCTGCCTGCTGTTAAAGGAAGGAAGTCTCCAGATTAATTTTGTTGAGAATATTTCTGTTAATCATTATGTAAAAGTATGAAATAAATAATATGATGAAATTTTGCAGAGTTATTAAAGCCATCTTTCTGGTCTGGGCTTGCTAATTTCCTAAAGAAATAAGTTGGAATCTCTTGAAGATGCTGTGCCAAACCGTTCTTTACAATGAAGACACTCACAGCCACCACCACAGCCCAATTTCTCCAGCAAGACCAGAAGTCATCACATGCTTCACAATGTGTATCTCCTTCTCTCTCATCACTGTGCATTTGTGAAGATGTGTATTTTAGGTGTCATTTATCTCAAATTAGTCACTTCTGTCACATCCTAACACATACCCATTGACATACAAGATAGTAGCAAAATCTCTAGAATGCTCAATTTCAGTGCCTTGTTCAGTTTTACAGCTTACAAGCCATATGAAACCACTACAATGAAGACTAATGTGTCTTTTCAAAAAATAAATTATAGAAAAAAAGAAAAGAGATATTTGAGAAGTTAATCAACTTCTTTAGTTACATCTCAAATTCTCTTTACTTACTATCTCTCACTTGTAGCCTCTGTAAAGCAAGCAAAAATAGAAGTAAAACAAAATTTCCAGGTCACTGCGTCCTTTCTGAAGGATCAGAGCTGTAACCTTAAATACATTCCTTGAGATCTTTTGCCTTTGTTTCCACATTTCCCTGGCAATCATATTTTGTTCCAGAATTTCAGTAGACTTGGGCTTGGGAGATGCACTTCAGTTAAGAAAAAAGGAAGTTACTGAGGAGAGAAATAAGTAAATACTCAATCACATATCCATTGGTCTGTTACAATTCATACCAGAAAGTAGCCCCTTTAATTTTATATAAATTATTTGACAATGATTAATATGGATATTCTTTTTCTTTAACTTAGATGTATTGTAGTTGGTGTTTCTAATAGAAAATGATTCAAACACATAATATGCACAGTGCAATAACATTGGCAAACCTAAAAAAAATTCATAATAAAACTTTAATATCATATGTGACAATTATTAAAGATTTTCTGAAAACAATTTTTTTGGTTTTTTTTTTTTTTTTTGCTTGTTTGTTTTTGTTGTTTCAAGTGGAAAATAAAATGAGGAGGGCAATGGAGAAGGATTACTTTTGATTTTCCTTGGAAAAGATGGTGAAAACAGAAATTGATGGTCATGCTTCACTGTCATTAACAGAACAGCAGATACCATTATAAATAGTTGTCCCTAAGGCTATACTGTAGGTTAAACCCATTTTCTTAAGAGTTTCTTTATACAATTGCTTTTAATCATTTTGCCGTTATGGCAGAAATGACTATTCCATGTGTCCTAAATGGAAAATGTATAAGCACAATTACTTAACTAACATTTTAAATCTTACCTACTGTTCTGAATCAGAGAGTTGAACATCTGATGCCTTTTCCAAATTAATACTATAATTTTACACAGAACATTATGAGAGGTGCCAATTTAAGTACTGAAAATCAGTGTTTTATTTTTCCCTTTTTTTTTTTTTTTTTTGCTGTAGAGATGTTTTATCTATAAAAAGTAAAAAACATTCAGATAAAAAGAGTATTTTTTTCTTACATAGTTCTTAACATCTTTATGTTTTGAATCCAACTTGGACTAGTTGCTCTCAAATAAGCAAAACTCCTCTGAATCCTCTGAATGACTGACAACTTTTATAGACACAGCTGTAGTGTATTATGATGGTAGAACTGAATACTTAATTCTCATTTATTCCTATTACAATTATAAATATATTTGGAGAAAGGTAATTTTCATAAAGATAAAATCATTATTCAGTCTTTCCTTGATTTAATCAGGCTTTGTTTTATTTGAAGCACCAACGATGCATTTATTTCAGCCAGCAAATATGTAGCACTAAGCAAAAACACTGCATTATAGAGCTTCCAGAGCCCTCTAGCATTAATTCAGTTGAGTCACTAGTACTCATGAAAGTGAAGAATTCCAGTTGCCATCATTAGAATTTCCTCTACAGTAGGATGGAGAAAAAACTGGGTTATCTCCACTTTTAACAAATGCTCCAAGTTGATAGTTTTTGGAATTTTGTTTAAAGAAATACAGATTTTGAAACCCAGTGAATTGAAATGAGACTTTATTTTTCAATACCTAAAAAGTAATTCTTCAATCACTTGAAACCAACGGGAGATTTTTCCATGCTAAATAACTTTGTTACCTACAGTTTTTGAATAATTCTAATTGAAAGTGTTTATTACTTTGCACTTCCAAATACAAAGATTGAATTTCATAGACGGTGAAAAAATTGCAAATTTTTGAGTGGCATTTAAGTAAATAAAGTTTTGAAATACATTTAAAATAGAGGGAAACAATGGTACATTTAAAATAAAGGAATCTTTTCTATATGTTCAATGACTGTGTTCTTACATCAAAATTGTGTATAATATATAAAGTTGACTCTTAGAATGCAATCAATACTTGTTTCCCATGTGCAAGTATTTTAATGAAAATCAAACCTCCAGTGTGTAAAACTGTGAGTAATCCTTTTTTTAAAAAAAAATTTATTGAAATATAGTCAATTTACAATATTGTGTTAATTTCTGCTGTACAACAAAGTGACTAAGTTATATATATATATATATATATATATATATATATTCTTTTACATATTCTTTTCCATCTGATTTATCACAGGATATTGAATATAGTTCCCTGTGCTATACAGTAGGACCTTATTGTTTATCCATCCTATATATACTAACTTTCATCTGCTAATCCCAAGTTCCCAACCCTTCCTTCTCCCACCCCCCACTCTCTTGGCAATCACTAGTCTGTTCTGTATTAGTCTCTTTCTTTTTTTTTAATTTTTTTTATATGGCAGGTTCTTATTAGTCATCCATTTTATACACATCAGTGTATATATGTCAATCCCAATCTCCCAATTCATCACATCACCACCAACCCCCCCACCGCTTTCCCCCCTTGGTGTCCATACGTTTTTTATCTACTTCTGTGCCTCAACTGCAAACCAGTTCATCTGTACCATTTTCTAGGTTCTACGTAAATGCATTAATATATGATATTTGTTTTTCTCTTTCTGACTTACTTTATTCTGTATGACAGACTCTAGGTCCATCCATGTCTCTAGAAATGACCCAAATTTGTTCCTTTTTATGGATGAGTAATATTCCATTGTATAAGTACCACTTCTTCTTTATCCATTCATCTGTCAATGGGCATTTAGGTTGCTTCAGTGACCTGGCTATTGTAAATAGTGCTGCAATGAACATTGCGGTGCATGTGTCTTTTTGAATTATGGTTTTCTCAGGGTTTATGCGCAGTAGTGGGATTGCTGGGTCATATGGTAATTCTAGTTTTAGTTTTTTAAGGAACTTCCATACTGTTCTCCATAGTGGCTGTATCAATTTACATTCCCACCAACAGTGAAAGAGGGTTCCCTTTTCTCCACACCCTCTGCAGCATTTGTTGTTTGTAGATTTTCTGATGATGCCTATACTAACTGCTGTGAGGTGATACCTCATTGTAGTTTTGATTTGCATTTCTCTAATAATTAGTGATGTTGAGCAGCTTTTCATGTGCCTCTTGACCATATGTATGTCTTCTTTGGAGACATGTCTATTTAGGTCTTCTGCCCATTTTTGGATTAGGTTGTTTGTTTTTTTGATATTGAGCTGCATGAGCTACTTGTATATTTTTGGAGATTAATCCTTTGTCAGTTGCTTCGTTTGAAAATATTTTCTCTTATTCTGAGGGTTGTCTTATTGTCTTGTTTATGGTTTCCTTTGCTGTGCAAAAGCTTTCAAGTTTCATTAGGTCTCATTTGTTTATTTCTGGTTTTATTTCCATTTCTCTAGGAGGCAGGTCAAAAAGGATCTGGCTGTGATTTATGTCATAGAGGGTTCTGCCTATGTTTTTCTCTAAGACGTTTATAGTGTCTGGCTTTACATTTAGGTCTTTAATCCATTTTAAGTTTATTTTTGTGTATGGTGTTAGGGACTGTTCTAATTTCATTCTTTTACATATAGCTGTCCAGGTTTCCCAGCACCACTTATTAAAGAGGCTTTCTTTTCTCCATTGTAAATTCTTGTCTCCTTTATCAAAAATAAGGTGACCATATGAGTGTGGGTTTATCTCTGGTCTTTCTATGCTGTTCCATTGATTCTATACTTCTGTTGTTGTGCCAGTACCATATTATTTTGATTACTGTAGCTTTGTAGTATAGTCTGAAGACAGGGAGTCTGATTCCTCCACCTCCGTTTTTTTCCCTCAAGACTTCATTGGCTATTCGGGGACTTTTTTGTCTCCATACAAATTTTAAGATTTCTTGTTCTAGTTCTGTAAGAAAAATGCCATTGGTAATTTGATAGGAATTGCATTGTGTAGATTGCTTTGGGTGGTATAGTCTATTTCACTACATTGATTATTCCAATCCAAGAACATGGTATATCTCTCCATCTATTTGTATCATCTTTAATTTCTTTCATCAGTGTCTTACAGTTTTCTATATACAGGTCTTTTGTCTCCCTAGGTAGGTTTATTCCTAGGTATTTTATTCTTTTTGTTGCAATAGTAAATGAGAGTGTTTCCTTAATTTCTCTTTCAGATTTTTCATCATTAGTATATAGGAATGCAAGAAATTTCTGTGCATTAGTTTTGTCACCTGCAATTTTACCAAATTCATTGATTAGCTCTAGTAGTTTTCTGGTGGCATCTTTAGGATTCTCTATGTATAGTATCATGTCATCTGCAAACAGTGACAGTTTTATTTCTTCTTTTCAAATTTGTATTCCTTTTATTTCTTCTTCTTCTTTGATTGCCATGGCTAGGACTTCCAAAACTATGTTGAATAATAGTGGTGAGAGTGGAAATCCTTGTCTTGCTCCTGATCTTAAAGGAAATGCTTTCAGTTTTTCACTATTGAGAATGATGTTGGCTGTGGGTTTGTCATATATGGCCTTTATTATGTTGAAGTAGGTTCTCTCCATGCCCACTTTCTGGAAAGTTTTCATTATAAATGTTGTTGAATTTTGTCAAAAGCTTTTTCTGCATCTATTGAGATAATCATATGGTTTTTATTCTTCAATTTGTTAATATGGTTTTTCACACTGATTGATTTATGTATATTGAATAATCCTTGCATCCAGGGAATAAAACCCACTTGATCATGGTGTATGATCCTTTTAATGTGTTGTTGGATTCTGTTTGCTAGTATTTTGTTGTGGATTTTTGCATCTATATTCATCAGTGATATCAGTCTATAATTTTCTTTGTTTGTAGTATCTTTGTCTGGTTTTGGTATCAGAGTGATGGTGGCCTCATAGAATGAGTTTGGGAGTGTTCCTTCTTCTGCAATTTTTTGGAAGAGTTTGAGAAGGATGGCTGTTAGCTCTTCTCTAAATGTTTGATAATTCAGCTGTGAAGCCATCTGGTCCTGGACTTTTGTTTCTTGGAAGATTTTTAATCACAGTTTTAATTTCATTACTTGTGATTGGTCTGTTCATATTTTATCTTTCTTCCTTGTTCAGTATTGAAAGGTTATACCTTTCTGAGAATTTGTCCATTTCTTCCAGGTTGTCCATTTTATTGGCATAGAGTTGCTTGTAGTAGTTTCTTAGTATGTTTTGTATTTCTTTGTTTTCTGTTATAACTTCTCCTTTTTCATTCTAATTTTATTGATTTGAGTCCTCTCCCTCTTTTTCTTGATGACTCTGGCTAATGGTTTATCAATTTTCTTTATCTTCTCAAAGAACCAGCTTTTAGTTTTATTGATCCTTGCGATTGTTTTCTTTTTTCTATTTCATTTATTTCTGCTCTGATCTTTACGATTTCTTTCCTTCTGCTAACTGTGGGTTTTGTTTGTTCTTCTTTCTCTAGTTCCTTTAGGTGTAAGGTTAGATTGTTTATTCGAGATTTTTCTTTTTCTTGAGGTAGGCTTGTATAGCTATAACCTTCCCTCTTAGAACTGCTTTTGCTGCATCCCATAGGTTTTGGATTGTCTTGTTTTCATTGTCATTTGTCTCTAGGTATTTTTTTTTATTTCCTCTTTGATTTCTTCAGTGATCTCTTGGTTATTTAGTAACATATTTTTAGTCTCCATGTTTGTGTTTTTTACGTTTCTTTCCCTGTAATTAATTTCTAATCTCATAGTGTTGTGTTCAGAAAAGATGGTTGATATGATTTCAATTTTCTTAAATTTAC
This sequence comes from Tursiops truncatus, assembly GCF_011762595.2. Taxonomy (NCBI): domain Eukaryota; kingdom Metazoa; phylum Chordata; class Mammalia; order Artiodactyla; family Delphinidae; genus Tursiops; species Tursiops truncatus. Next base: position 121,541,841 of record NC_047037.1, read on the forward strand.
TAAGGCTTGATTTGTGACCCAGGATGTGATCTAGCCCAGAGAATGTTCCATGCACACTTAAGAAGAAAGTGTATCTGCTGTTTTTGGATGGAATGTCCTGTAAATATCAATTAAATATATCTTCTCTATTGTGTCATTTAAATCTTGTTTTCCTTATTAATTTTCTGTCTGGATGATCCATCCATTGGTGTAAGTGAGGTGTTAAAGTCCACCACTGTTATTGTGTTACTGTCAATTTCCTCTTTTATAGCTGTTAGCAGTTGCCTTTTTTATTGAGCTGCTCCTATGTTGGGTGCATATATATTTATAATTGTTATATCTTCTTCTTGGATTGATCCCTTGATCATTACATAGTGTCCTTCCTTGTCTCTTGTAACATTCTTTATTTGAAAGTCTATTTTATCTGATATGAGTATTGTTACTCCAGCTTTCTTTTGATTTCCATTTGCATGGAGCATCTTTTTCCATCCTCTCACTTTCAGTCTGTATGTGTCCTTAGGTATATGTGGGTCTCTGTTAGACAGAATATATATCAGTCTTGTTTTTGTATCCATTCAACAAGCCTGTGTCTTTTGGTTGGAGCATTTAATCCATTCACGTTTAAGGTAATTATCAATATGTATGTTCCTATGACCATTTTCTTAGTTGTTTTGTGTTTGTTTTTGTAGGTCTTTTTCTTCTCTTGTGTTTCCCACTTAGAGAAGTTCCTTTAGCATTTGTTGTAGAGCTGGTTTGGTGGTGCTGAATTCTCTTAGCTTTTGCTTGTCTGTAAAGATTTTGATTTCTCCATCGAATCTGAGTGAGATTCTTGGCGGGTAGAGTAATCTTGGTTGTAGGTTCTTTCGTTTCATCTCTTTTAGTATATCATGCCACTCCCTTCTTTCTTGTAGGGTTTCTGCTGAGAAATCAACTGTTAACCTATTGGGAGTTCCCTTGTATGTTATTTGTCATTTTTCCCTTGCTGTTTTCAATAATTTATCCTTGTCTTTAATTTTTGCCAATTTAATTACTATGTGTCTTGGCATGTTTCTACTTGGGTTTGTCCTGTATGTGACTCTCTGCAGTTCCTGGACTTAGGTGGCTATTTCTTTCCCCTTGTCAAGGAGGTTTTGACTATAATCTCTTCAAATATTTTCTTGGGTCCTTTCTCTCTCGCTTCTCCTTCTGGGACCCCTATAATGTGAATGTTGTTGTGTTTATCATTGTTCCAGCAATCTCTTAGGCTGTCTTCATTTCTTTTCATTCTTTTTTCTTTATTCTGTTCCACAGCAGTGAATTCCACCATTCTGTCTTCCAGGTCACTTATCTGTTCTTCTGCCTCAGTTATTCTGTTATTGATTCCTTCTACTGTATTTCTCATTTCATTTATTGTATTGTTCATCTCTGTTTCTTTGTTCTTTAATACTTCTAGGTCTTTGTTAAACATTTCTTGCAACTTCTCGATCTTTGCCTCCATTCTTTTTCCAAGGGCCTGGATCATCTTCACTATCATTTTTCTGAATTCTCTTTCTGGAAGGTTGCCTATCTCCACTTCATTTGGTTGTTTCTCTGGGGTTTTATCTTGTACATTCATCTGGTACATAGCCCTCTGCATTTTCATCTTGTCTATCTTTCTGTGAATGTGATTTTTGTTCCACAGGTTACAGGATTGTAGTTCTTGCCTCTGCTGTCTGCTCTCTGGGGGGTGAGGCTATCTAAGAGACTTGTGGAATTTTCCTGATAAGAAGGGCTGGAGGTGGGTAGATCTGGCTGTTGCTCTGGTGGGCAGAGCTCAGTTGAGTAATCCTTACAATGGTCATGTTAGGAAGACTATACTTAAGTGGTGAAAATCTCATTATGTCCTTATTTCCAACAGTGGGGATTGGTTATAATGAAATAAGGTAGTTTATTCTTCAGTTTTTATTTATGTGCTAATTTTCAGTACTCTTATTTCCATAACAGGTAGCCATCTAAGCCATTAAGCGCTCCTCTACACTCAGAGATACAAGGATACATGTGCAGGAACACAGAAGCAGAAATTTAGTATTTAGAGGTCTATCAGACCCAGTCATTTTCTCCTGTCATTTCTACTCTTGTTTCCTTCCTACACCCATTTCCTCTATCCACCTAGCTTATCCGTAAATTTTTGCTCTTTTACGCCTCTACATCACCATAAAAAGAACAGAGGAAACTAACCTGCTGGTTCCCAGAGGAAGATAAAGGACCTGGGAACTGAGGTGTCTCATCCACTGCAGGCAGAATCTGGGCCTTCTCATTCTACTCAGTAAGAAGCAGAGACCAGGTAAAATCTACTGAGCCCCCAACCAACTTGCAGATATGTGAATGGTGATAAATGATTGCTGCTTTACCCCCCTGAGTTCTGTGTTAGTTAGGCAGCAATAGCTAACATATATAGTGGAAGGGGTGCAGACATCACAAGCAGAGTTAATGCAAGAGAAGATTTCACTTAGAAACACAGAGAAAGTGTAATAAGAAAAGAAGCAAAAGGAAGAAAGAGATAAATTTTTAGCTTAAGCAATTACGAAGGTAAAAAGGGAATAACCATTAGAATTCCATAAACTTTTATCCAAACTCTTAGTAGCAGATATGTGTCAAATATAGAATTTTTCAGACTTTAGGAAGTTGTTAGAATGTATAAGTGGAATATTTTATAGATCTAGTAAGTTCTAGGATAATATATTATTTTGAAACAAAACAAATAAATATTCACATTAAGCACAATATATTAAGACTATAAAATTCATGTCAGTTTGGGTCATTTGACTTCTTAATGAGTTCTTAAAAATATTTTATTTTTAAAATTTTCTGAATTTCAGAAATACAGGTTAAGGCCCTATAATGTTAACACTGCAGAATCACAAGAGTATAAAATATTAGAAGAATCATTGAATTGGATGTTAAGGCTGAAATCTTGTTGGACTAGCAAAGGTTAAGACAATAAAACTCAGAAATAGTTATGTTTATGGAGAATATCAAGCTTTTCAAGAAATAGTTAAGAAAGAATACCATCCCTCTCCTATAAGTAATTGTCCTAGGAACTTACCCTCCACCCCAATTTATACATCTGTTATTATTTATTATTATTATTATTTTCTTTGCAGTACACGGACCTCTAACCATTGTGGCCTCTCCCGTTATGCAGCACAGGCTCCGGACGCGCAGGCTCAGCGGCCATGGCTCATAGGCCCAGCCGCTCTGCGGCATGTGGGATCCTCCCAGACCAGGGCACGAACCCGTGTCCCCTGCATCGGCAGGCAGACTCTCAACCAATGCACCACCAGGGAAGCCCAGTATTATTATTTTAAAAAAAAATGTGAAAAAGATAATTTACCACCTTTTCTCTGCACATAACACAGTAGGTCCATAGAGCCTAAGCAGAGTGTAAATTGGAATACGAAGGGTAGTGTGAAAGGCCAGCTTGAGTAATTCCAATCCAAACTCAATTGTATGGCTATAGTCCCTGACTCGCTTTTCAAAACACATTTTAAAGTGGTCTCTGGCTCATGAAAGACACAAAATTGTCATTATCTCCAGAGAAACGTAACTAGAACTGGCAGAAAACAGGGACTCTAACTAAAGACTCTTATTCCAGCCCACTTCAAATAGGTCTGATAATTTAACAGCATGTTACAGGCTTAATTCACATCTTCACTGGTGATTTGTATGTCAAAAACAGTGGTTCAAAACCAGTTACAGGGTCCATATTTCATGGTCTCTAAAATTATATTTAAAATACATTTAATTCTCATCTTCTTATAAAATACATTATCATTTCTTTTATTAATAAAATATTATTAATGTCATTAGGAACTTACAAATTCTATAGAATTATTTTGAAATGGCGTTCAATGGGATAGCATATAATCTTAGTAATGTTTTGGTGTTATAAATGGTAACTAATTTTCAGTAAATAAACAGACATGAAAATTATGTCTTACCTTACTGTTATTCATTTATTGGTTTAATAACAACATTTGTTGACTAGATAAATGAATAAACAATATTTAACCACCTACTTATATTGGGCAATTGAAAATCTTTCTTTATTATTTAAAGAAGCTGCATGTACATAAAAGCCCAGGTTTTTCTGTTCTTAATATTTTGCTCTTCAATATTTTTGTTGATATGGTTAGGCTGTCAAATTTTTATAGATTAGTGACATAACCAAGATGATGACATAAGTTGTTCCTGACTTTGTTCCCCCTCACAAGAAGAACAATTAAAAACTCTTCAAAAACAAGACACCACTGAGAGAATCCTAAGACACAGGGGTGAGGCTGAAGTACTCCCTACACCTCAGGGACCAAGACAGACTGCATTAGAAGGTAAGAGGAGTGACTACATATTGATAACATCACCCTTCCCCCAGACTAGAACAGCAAAACATTGAGAGGTCACCCCAAACCTCTTGAACTCCAGTGGGAAAATAGAACTCAGGGGTGACAACCAGCTTCCCCAGCATTGTGGGTCACTTTACCGGAGTCCATACTCTGATCTCACACCACTGAAATTGCAGAGAAATCTTTGGGGCTCAAACATTAGGAATCTGACTGTGATGGAGAAAGAGGAAGGGGCTTGCAAAAACCAGCACAGGGCTGGAGGAGCTTCAAGATGGCGGAAGAGTAAGACGTGGAGATCACCTTCCTCCTCACATATACATCAGAAATACATCTACATGTGGAACAATTCCTACAGAACACCTACTGAATGCTGGCAGAAGACCTCAGACCTCCCTAAAGGCAAGAAACTATCCACGTACCTGGGTGAGTCAAAAAAAAAAAAAAAAAAAAAAGAAAGAAAAAACAGAGATGAAAGAAGAGGGATGGGACCTGCACCAGTGGGAGGGAGATGTGAAGGAGGAAAGGTTTCCACACACTAGGAAGGCCCTTCACGGGCAGAGACTGTGGGTGGCAGAAGCGGGTAAGCTTGAGAGCCACGGAGGAGAGCACAGCAAAAGGGGTGCGGAGGGCAAAGCGGAGAGATTCCCACACAGAGGATAGGTGCCGACCAGCACTCACCAGCTTGAGAGGCTTGTCTGCTCACCTGCTGGGGCAGGTGGGGGCTGGGAGCTGAGGCTTAGGCTTTGGTTGAATCACAGGGAGAGGACTGGGGTTGGCTACATGAACACAGCCTGAAGGGGGTAGTGCATCACAGCTAGCTGGCAGGGAGCCCGGGAAAAAGTCTGGAGCTGCCAAAGAGGCAAGAGACTTTTTCTTGCCTCTTTGTTTCTTGGTGCAAGGAGAGGGGATTAAGAGTGCAGCTTAAAGGAGCTCCAGAAAAACGTCCCCGGGAGAACACACAGCACGCCACAAGCTGGTGCAACGTCATGCCGACTTCCGAAGCCACAGGCTCGCCCCACACTTCTTACCCCTCCCTCACCCTGGCCTGAGTGAGCCAGAGCCCCTGAAGCAGCTGCTCCACCCTATCTGAGTGAAGAAAAGACACCCTCAGGCTACCTACACACAGAGGTGTGTCCAAATCCAAAGCTGAACCCAAGGAGCTGTGTGAACAAAGAAGAGAGAGGGAAATTTTTCCCAGCAGCCTCAGGAGCAGCAGATTAAATCTCCATAATCAAATCGATGAACGCTTCATCTATGGAATACTGAATAGACAATTAATCATCCCAAATGGAGGAGGTGGACTTTGGGAACAACTATATATATATATTTTTTCTTTTTTCCCCCTTTTTCTCTTTCTGTGAGTGTGTACGTGTATGCTTCTGTGTGTGACTTTGTCTGTATAGCTTTGCTTTTACCATTTGTCCTAAGGTTCTTTCTGTCTTTTTTTTTTTTTAACTATGGTTTTTAGCATTTGTTGTCATTGGTGGATTTGTTTTTTTGATTTGGTTCTCTCTTCTTCCTTTTTTTTATTACTGTAAAAAAATTTTTTAATAATTATGTTTTACTCTTTATTTTAATAAATTTATTTATTTTATTTATTTTTTATTTATTTATTTTTGCGGTATGTGGGCCTCTCACTATTGTCGCCTCTCCTGTTGCAGAGCACAGGCTCCAGGCACACAGGCTCAGCAGCCATGGCTCATGGGCACAGCCACTCCGTGTCATGTGGGATCTTCCCAGACTGGGGCACAAACCCATGTCCCCTACAATGGCAGGTGGACTCTCAACCACTGTGCCACCAGGGAAGCCCTTTTTTATTTTATTTTATGTTCTTCTTCCTTTCTTTCTTTCTTTTCTCTCTATCATTCTGAGCCGTGTGGATGAGAGGCTCTTGGTGCTCCCACCAGGCGTCAGAGCTGTGCCTCTGAGGTGGAGGGACAAATTCCGGACACTGGTCCAGAAGAGACATCCCAGCTCTATGGAATATCAAAGAGCAAAAAGCTCCCAGAGATCTCCATCACAACATCAAGACCCAGCTCCATTCAATGACCAGCAAGCTACAATGATGGACACTCTATGCCAAACAACTAGCAAGAGAGGAACACAACCCCATCTATTAGCAGAGAGGGTGCCTAAAATCATAATAAAGCCACAGACATCTCAAAACACATCACCAGACATGGATCTGCCCACCAGAAAAACAAGATCCAGACTCATCCACCAGAACACAGGTACTAGTTCCCTCCACCAGGAAGCCCACACAACCCACTGAACCAACCTTAGCCACTGTGGACAGACCCCTAGAAAAACAGGATCTACGAACCTTCAACCAGTGTAAAGGAGACCCCAACACAGTAAGTTAAGCAAATTGAGAAGACAGAGAAACACACAGCAGAGGAAGGAGCAAGGCAAAACCCACCAGACCTAACAAATGAAGAGGAAATAGGCAGTCTACTTGAAAAAGAATTCAGAATAATGATAGTAAAGGTGATGCAAAATCTTGGAAATAGAATGGAGAAAATACAAGAAACATTTAGCAAGGACCTAGAAGAACTAAACAGTAAGCAAACAGTGATGAACAACACAATAAATGTAATTAAAAATTCTCTAGAAGGCATCAATAGCAGAATAACTGAGGCAGAAGAACGGATAAGTGACCTGGAAGATAAAAGAGTGGAAGTAACTACTACAGAGCAGAATAAAGAAAAAAGAATGACAAGAATTGAGGACAGTCTCAGAGACCTCTGGGACAACATTAAACACACCAACATTCAAATTATAGGGGTCCCAGAAGAAGAGAAAAAGAAAGGGACTGAGAAAATATTTGAAGACATTATCATTGAAAACTTCCCTAATATGGGAAAGGAAATAGTTAATCGAGTCCAGGAAGCACAGAGTCCCATACAGGATAAATCCAAGGAGAAACACGCCAAGACACTTATTAATCAATCTATCAAAAATTAAGTACAAAGAAAAAATATTAAAAGCAGCAAGGGAAAAGCAACAAATAACACACAAGGGAATCACCATAAGGTTAACAGCTGATCTTTCAGCAGAAACTCGGCAAGCCAGTAAGGAGCGGCAGGATATATTTAAAGTGATGATGGAGAAAAATCTGCAACCAAGATTACTCTACCCAGCAAGGATCTCATTCAGATTTGATGGAGAAATTAAAACCTTAAAAAATAAAATTAAAATAAACAAGCAAAAGCTAAGAGAATTCTGCACGACCAAACCAGCTTCAAAACAAATGCTAAAGGAACTTCTCTAGGCAGAAAACACAAGAGAAGTAATAGATCTACAATAATAAACCCAAAACAATTAAGAAAATGGTCATAGGAATATACATATCAAGAATTACCTTAAATGTAAATGGATTAAATGCTCCAACCAAAATACATAGACTGCCTGAATGGATAAAAAACAAGACCCGTATATATGCTGTCTACAAGAGACCAACTTCAGACCTAGGGACACATACAGACTGAAAGTGAGGGGATGGAAAAAGATATTCCATGAAAATGGAAGTCAAAAGACAGCTGGAGTAACCATTCTCATATCAGACAAAATAGACTCTAAAACAAAGACTATTACAAGAGATAAAGAAAGACATTGCATAATTATCAAGGGATAAATGCAAGAAGAAGATATAACAATTTGAAATATTTATGCACCCAACATAGGAGCAACTCAATACATAACGTATATACTAACAGCCATAAAAGGGGAAATTGACAGTAACACAATCGTAGTAGAGGACTTTAACACCCCACTTTCACTAATGGACAGATCATCCAAAATGAAAATAAATAAGGAAACACAAGCTTTAAATGTTACAATAAACAAGATGAACTTAATTGATATTTATAGGACATTCCATCCAAAAACAACAGAATACACATTCTTCTCAAGTGCTCATGGAACATTCTCCAGCATAGATCATATCTTGGGTCACAAATCAAACCTTGGTAAATTTAAGAAAATTAAAATGGTATTAAATATCTTTAGCGACCAAAACGCTATGAGACTAGATATCAATTACAGGAAAAAAATCTGTAAAAAATACAAACACATGGAGGCTAAACAAACACTACTTCATAATTAAGAGATCACTGAAGAAATCAAAGAGGAAATCAAAAAATACCTACATACAAATGACAATGAAAACACGAAGATGCAGAACCTATGGGATGCAGCAATGTTTTCCTCTAAGAGTTTGATAGTGTCTGGCCTTACATTTAGGTTTTTAATCCGTTTTGAGTTTATTTTTGTGTATGGTGTTAGGGAGTGTTCTAATTTCATTCTTTTATATGTAGCTGTCCAGTTTTCCCAGCACCACTTATTGAAGAGGGCGTCTATTCTCCATTATATATTCTTCCCTCCTTTATCAAAGATAAGGTGATCATATGTGTGTGGGTTTATCTCTGCGCTTTCTATCATGTTCCATTGATCTATATTTCTGTTTTTGTGCCAGTACCATACAGTGGTATACCTCTCCATCTGTTTGTATCATCTTTAATTTCTTTCATCAGTGTCTTGTAGTTTTCTGCATACAGGTCTTTTGTCTCCTTACGTAGGTTTATTCCTACGTATTTTTTTCTTTTTGTTGCAGTGGTAAATGGGAGTGTTTTCTTAATTTCACTTCCAGATTTTTCATCATTAGTGTGTAGAAATGCAAGAGATTTCTGTGCATTAATTTTGTATCTTGCTACTTTACCAAATTCATTAATTAGATCTAGAAGTTTTCTGGTAGAACCTCTAGAATTCTCTATGCATAGTATCATGTGATCTGCAAAAAATGACAGATTTACTTCTTCTTTTCTGATTTGAATCCCTTTAATTTCTTTTTCTTCTTTGATTAATGTACCTAAAACTTCCAAAACTATGTTGAATAATAGTAATGACATAAATCACAGCAATATTGTTTTTGACCCACCTCCTAGAGAAATAGAAATAAAACAACAACAAAAAACAAATGGGACCTAATGAAACTTAAAAGCTTTTGCACAGCAAAGGAAATGATAAACACCGTGAAAAGATAACCCTCAGAAAGGGAGAAAATATTTGTAAACAAAGCAACTGACAAAGAATTTATCTTCAAAATATGCAGGCAGCTCATGCAGCTCAACATCAAAAACAGACAATCCAACCCAAAAATGGATGGAAGATCTAAATAGACATTTCTCCAAAGAAGATGTACATGTTGCCAGCAAACACATGAAAGGATGCTCAACATCTCTAATCATTGGAGAAATTCAAGTCAAAACTACAATGAGGTGTCACCTCACACCAGTCTGAATGACCATCATCAAAGAATCTACAAACAATAAATGCTGGAGAGGGTGTCGAGAATAGGGAATCCTCTTGCATTGTTAGTGGGAATGTAAATTGATACAGCCACTATGGAGAACAGTATGGAGGTTACTTAAAATCTAAAAATAGAGCCACCATACGACCCAGCAATCCCACTCCTGGGCATATACCCTGAGAAAACCATAATTCAAATAGAGTCATGTACCAAAGTGTTCATTGCAGCTCTATTTACAATACTCAGGACATGGAAGCAACCTAAGTGTCCATCAACAGATGAATGGATAAAGAAGATGTGGCCCATATATACAATGGATATTACTCAGCCATAAAAAGAAGTGAAACTGAGTTATTTGTAGTGAGTTGGATGGACATAGAGTCTGTCATACAGAGTGAAGTAAGTCAGAAAGAGAAAAACAAATACCACATGCTAACACATATATATGGAATCCAAAAAAATAAAATTAAAAAGGTCATGAAGAACCTAGGGACAAGATGGGAATAAAAGCACAGGCCTATTAGAGAATGGACTTGAGGATACAGGGATATGGAAGGGTAAGCTGGGACAAAGTGAGAGAGTGGCATGGACATATATACACTACCAAACGTAAAATAGATAGCTAGTGGGAAGCAACCGCATAGCATAGGGAGATCAGCTCGGTGCTTTGTGATCACTTCAAAGGGTGGGATAGGGAAGTTTGGGAGGAAAGGAGACAAAAGAGGGACGAGATATGGGAACATATGTATATGTATAACTGATTCACTTTGTTATAAAGCAGAAACTAACATACCATTGTGAAGCAATTATAGTCCAATAAAGATGTTAAAAAAAAAAAACATAAACCCAGCACAGGGATCTTGGCAGACAAAGTTCATACCTGCAGTGCCCAAATCCCATCCAGTGGCTTTGTTCATCCTCAGAACCAAGTCAAGGGCACATTCTGACCAAAGGATTTTGTGGAGTGCAGATATGCCTGATTCAGATAGTCAAACAAGTTTTGCTGGTCCTAATGCCCAGGCAAGGAGCTGTTTCACAGCTTCACTTGCTGTAGAGAGTGTCTTCTAACCCCATCTGTGTTACAAGCTGTGTAACCCAATACCACTCAAACCAAGAGGTAGGCATGAGGGGCTGATCCCCCCTGGAGCAAAGCCAGTGCTGACGTGGAGTGTTCCTGTACTACACACAGAGAGGAGGATTAATTAAGAACTGAGGATATCAGCTGGCCTCTCCCAACTGAAAAGCCTATTTGGGAAAATAAAAAGATCCCAGAGAAATCTTTCCTTTTCCCACCCAGTCAAGGGAGCTGAGATATGGTCCCACCTGCTATGGTGTCTTTCAGCCCTATCTGATCAGAAGGGCTGGGGACAATTCCTGGAAGCTCTGCAACTCCCAACGCTCAAACTGTGAGGTGGGCAGGCAGAACTGATAATTTTCAGAGCAAAGTCAGTGACCCTGTTCAGTCCAGGAACTTGAAGTACAGGTCAGCTTAAGTTAAGACAATGAACAAAGAGCTTTACCAGTTTTAGAGCTGCTTCTCCTTCTGTGCCCAGGCAGGAAATCTAGTTCATAGCCCAGCTCTGAATACAGCCTTTGGCCTGTCCAACCAGGAAACCTACTAGAGCACACAGAAAGTTACATATCTCAATCAACACCCATGAACAGTGGGCACTTGAACAGAGAGCATAACCTGTGGCTTTCCCCATCTGTAGACAAAAGTTTTGATCTCACCTGACTAGGCAATTCAGTGCACACTCTGCCTGACCTGGGTCCCCAAATAATGAGGTATAACCTGGGTCCCATCCTGCTACCCTACCAGGGCAGGGAAGTTAATTCATAGCTCTATCTACTACTCAATAGAGTACCCAGTCCTGACTATAACCTTGACCAGAGAATCCAGGCAACCACAGAACCCAATTTTGCGGTTTACCTGGGTAAGGAACAAAGCCAGCAGTCCTGTCCAACTGTTCTCAACCAGTGGTACAACCTCACCCTCAAATTCGGAGCTCAAATATTTGCCTCATCCTAAAATAGAACATAATAGTAGGCCTCACCTGCCCAAGGGCATTACCTGCAGACACACCCGGAAATCCAAACTGAGATTACTGGTGAAGAACTATCGCTGCCAAAGCAAACCTGTAAAGTCTGAAAGTGGAGCAGACTTAAATACAGATACCAATATAAGAATTCAAGGATCACAAAAAATCAGATAAATGTGACAACACCAAAGGAAACTAATAAAACTCTAATAACTGATTAAAAAGTCAAAGGGAACGGAATATTCTCAAATGCATTTTATGAGGCTAGCATCATCCTAAAACTAAAACCAGAAAAGTAAACTACTAAAAAGAAAACTACAGGCCAATATCCCTGATGAATATAAATGCAAAAAAATTGTCAATAAAATACAAGCAAACTAAATTCAGCAGTACATTAAAAGGATCATTCATCATAATCAAGTGGGATTTATCCCTGGGGTGCAAAGATGGTTCCATGTCTGCAAATCAATCAATGTGATACATTATATTAATAGAATGAGAGAAAAGAATCATATGATTATATCAATAGATGTAGAAAAAACATTTCACAAAATTCAAAATCCTTTCACAACAAAAACTCGTAAAAAATTAGGCATAGAAGGATTTTTTCTCAACAAAATAAAGGCCATAAATAAGAAGCCCACAGCTAACATCAAACTCAGTGGTGAAAAAATTGAGGAAAAAGACAAGGGTGCCCACTCTCACCACTCCTATTCAACAAAGTATTAGGAGCCTTAGCTGGAGCCATTAGGTAAGAAAAAGAAATAAAAGTTATCTGAATTAGAAGGGGAAATATAAACTTGTCTCTATTTGTAGAGGACATGTTTTATACCAACCAAAAAAACTGTTAGATCTAATCAATGAATTCAGTAAAGTTACAGGATACAAAATTAACACACAAAAGTCTATTGTGTTTTTATACATTAACAATGAATTTTCTGAAAAGAAGTAAAAAAAAAAACTGATCCCATTTATAAATAACATCAAAAAGAGTAAAATAGTAATAAAATTAACTAAGGAGATGAAAGATGTCTACTCTAAGAACTATTAGACATTGATGAAAGAAATTGGAGACACAGATAAATGGAAAGGTATCAGTGTTCATGGAATAAAAGAATTAATGTTGACAAAATATCCATATTACTAAAAGTCATCTATAGATTCAATGCAATCTCTATCAAGATTCCAATTACATTTTTTACAGAAGTAGAAAAAGAACATAAAATATATATGGAACTGCAAAATATCCCTAATAGACAAGGAAATCCTAAGAAAGAATGAAACAGGAGGCAACACACTTCCTGTTTTCAGGCTACACTATAAAGCTATAGTCATAAAAACTGTATGGCCCTAGCATAAAAACAGACAAATAGACCAATGGAACTGAATTGAGAGCTAAGAAATAAAGCCAAGCATATATGTTCAACTATATTTGACAAAGGAGCCAAGAATACTCAATGAAGAAAAGACAGTCTCTTCAAAAAATTATGCTGAGATAATTGGCTATTCACATGTAAAAGAATGAAACTGGACCCACACCTTACACCACTCAAGAAAATTAACTCAAAATGAATTAAAGATTTACATGTAAGACCTGAAACCATGAAACTCCTAGAAGAAAACATAGATATAAAGCCCCTTGACATGGGCCTTAGCAATGATTTTTTGGATATGAACCCTAAAGCACAAGCAACAAAACCAAAAGTAAACAAGTGAGACCAAATCAAACTAAAAAGCTTCTGCACAGCAAAGAAACCATCAACAAAGTGAAAATACAACCTACAGAATGGGAAAACATATTTGTGATTAATATATCTGACACAGGGTTAATAGCCAAATATATGAAGAACTCATTCAACTCAATATCAAAAAAACAAAATAACCCAATTAGAAAGTGAGCAAAGAACCTGAATAGACATTTCTCCAAAGAAAATAGAGGTAAAGCCAACAGGTGTATGAGAAGATGTTCAATATCACTAGTGAAAGGCAAATTAAAACCACAACAAAATGTCACCTCATGCCTGTTAGAATGGCCATCAGCAAAAAGACAAAAGATGATAAATACTGGCATGGATGTGGAGAAAAAGGAACCCTTGTGCACCACTGATGGGATTGTAAATTGGTGAGCCACTATGAAAATAGTATGACGGTTCCTCAAAAAATTAAAAATAGAACTACTATATTATCCAGCAATTACACTTCTAGGAATTTATTAAAAGGAAAAAAAAAAACCTCAATAACAATAACTCAAAAAGATTTCTGCACCCCTATGTTCAGAGCAGCAATATATACAATAGCCAAGGCATGGAAACAACCTAAGTGTCCACTGATGGATCAATGAGTAAAGAAGTTGTGGTATATATACAATGGAATATTATTTAGCCACAGAAAAATGAGGAAATGAGGAAATCCTATCATTTGCAACAACACAGATAGACCTTGAAGGCATTATGCTATGTGAAATAAGCCAGAGAGAAAAAGACACACAGTGTATGATATCATTTATATGTGAAAGTTAAAACAAACAGACAAACTCATAGGAAAAATATCAGACTTGCGCTTAGCAAGGATGGAGGATTGGGGAAGGGGACTTGGAAAAAGGTGGTCAAAAAGTACAAATTTCCACTTATAAGGTTAATAAATACTAAGAAAGTAGTAATATACAAGTTGATGGCCATAGTAAACAGTACTGTATGATATATAGGGAATTTGTTAAGAGAGTAAAGATTGTACTAAGAGTTTTCATCACAAGGAGGATTTTTTTTTTTTTATTGCATCTATATGAGAAGATGGATGTTAGCAGAAACTATTGTGGTAATCATTTCACAAGATTTGTAAATCAAACCATCAATGTTTTATGCCTTAAATTTATACAGAGATGTGTGTTGATTATTTCTCAATAAAACTGGAAAAATGTTTATGGATTACTAAAATATCCATGGAAACCAGTAGAAAATTTTTCAGTTCCTAGTTCATGTTTATTATTACATTCATTTTCAACAAACTAGTATGAACATTTAAAACTCTGGTACATTTCTATATTTGCTTGGCTTAAATATAATGTTTTCTGACAATTCACTTATATGTACAACAGTTTTCTTTAAAAAATACTTGATTGGGGTATGATTGACAAACAAAAGGGTATATATATTTAATGTATACAACTTGATGAGTTTGGGGATAAGTATACACTTGTGAAACTATCACCACAGTCAATGCTGTAAACATATTCTTACAAAAGTTTCCTCCTGCCCTCTTTATGTTATTTTATTATGTAATTTTTTTGTTATTAAAAAACACTTAACATAAGATCTACCCTCTTAGGGAATTCTCTGGCAGTTCAGTGGTTAGGACTCAGTGCTTTCACTGCCTGGACCTAGGTTTGATCCCTGGTCAGGGAATTAGGATCCCACAAGCCGTGTAGTACTGCCAAAAGACAAAAAAATGAAAATAAAAATAAATTAAAAAAAAAGATCTACACTTTTAGCAAATTTATAGATATAAAATATAATATTGCTAACTATAGGTATTATGCTTTACAGTGGATTTCTAGGAGTTATTCATCTATGTACATTATTTTTAATGTCATGTCTATTCAGAGTTTTGCCTATATTAGAATTCAAACTAAATGTGATATCAAGTACAATGTTCATTATTAAAGCACTCAAAATACATTTTATATTAAAATGTGAACATTACATGTTGATTCTCATAAGGCTAGCTAATCTTCTATATTACTATTTCCCCCAAAGTTATTAATAAATAAAAAGTTTCCCTAATGTTTATTTTTAGTAAAATATTTGAGAATATGTCTGGTAATTTCCTTCACAATATGAAGACCTTTAATCAGTTAGCCATCCTAATACTGTTTTATGAAAGTCATTATATCCAAGAGTTGGATATATTCTAGGAATCTGTTAAAAACTAATCTAGTTCAAAAGAACATGGAACTTGACAAAAGATACTTTTTACTCTATTGTAAAAGGGTAAGAAAAGATTTGATGTTTGTAGGAAACCAACTGTATGGGAAAAAGAATTATTCAATATATCAAATACTGAATAAT